>NW_010238675.1:0-47986 GCF_000690775.1 Eurypyga helias | reverse complement strand
GCTGCGCATCCCGTGCGAGCCGAGAGGGATGCAGGGATGCCCGCCCTGTGCTGGATGCCTCCGCCTGCGGGTTTAGTGGGAAAGGCGGCAAGTCGGACGGAGCCCTTTTGCGGTCACTCTCTGCATCTTGAACGATGCGGGTCGTGGGCTCGGGCGTGCTGACCCTCAGGCCGCCTTCATCTCCTTTGGTTTGCAGGACAGAAAGTTGGAGTGGCCTAAAATACCTATTTGCGCTTAAAATGCTTCCCAGCCAACTTTCGCTGCCAATAAACCAAAATGAGGTGGAGACAGCCCCGAAATGTAAATGTTTCCTGTGATAGAAGAGTAAATCCTGCGTAGTTGTAGGAACTGGACATCTGAACAAACCTGCCTTTGTCAACTACATGTGAGCTTTCGTGTGTATTCATTTAGCAGCCGTAAAAAGGTGATTAAAGAGTTTCCTATCACCCTCCCCATAGTCAAAACAATCCACTGGAATGGCTCTTAATTGCTTTTATAACACATGGATGTTTTCAGAAGTAAAAGAGCAATAGTCAAACAGACAGTTCTTCTGAGAAGGAAGATTTCCTACAGCGTGTAAACATGAAATAAATCTTTGCTTTAAAAGAAAAAAAAAGTTAGCCCCAGATCAAACACTTTCTGGGCTTTTTAGAAATGATCTTCCTTTATTCTACCACTATTCTCGGCGAGTTTGTCTGATGTGGTCGCTTTGTGGGTAGAGTCACCTGCTTATTATGGTTTTGAAAAAGGGTGGCTTTGAAAATGATACCAGAAAGACAAAGTACCTCCACCTCTTTTTATGGGACTTTGTGCTTTAGGAGCTGGAAAGCTAGGATGATTTACACGCAATAGAGTTTTTAAGGCTTACTCTTTGTAAAGGATTTTTTTCTTTGCTGCTTGGTAATACAAATAACAAACCTGCCAAAGCTCGATTAAAATTTAAAACATTTTACATTATTGGATAGTGCAGACAGTCCATCTGTCTGAGAGTGAAAAATGGTCCCGAATGAAAGAGTAATCATAGATACGGCAAACAGACAAAAAGTTGTAATAAAACTCAAATTCACTATTTAAAGCCACTTACCTTAGATTCAGGTGTTTTGGGTTTCTTTTTTTTTTATTAACGTTTTGTGGTTTTGCTGCTGCACAGCAAAATCTTAGGTATGATTCTAGAACAACTTCTTTTTGAGGCTTTGTTTATGTTGTTAACAACTTCCAAAAATCCAGTTCACACGTTTCCATTCTTTCATGTTTTATATATACTGTAATCTGTGCATATCAATTGGTTAAATATGTTGGCATACCCCTGCCAAATTCAGGCTTCAAATAATGCCTCATCTCCCAAATGCTTTATATTATTAATATATATTGCATTTTTGGGCAAATGCAATATAAATAACGCCACAATCCAAATATTAGCAAGTAAGCAGCATGTTCCATGCACATAAAAAGCCTGCACTGAAGACAGCAAGTTGTGTCAAGAGGTGTGGGCCCATATGCTTGATAACATGTCTGGCAAATACTCTTTTTTAGTCCTTTTTTTTTTTTTCCCTGGGGGTAGATTCTGTTCTATAAAATTCCCATCTGTATTTTGATTTCCATTCAAATGATCTAGTAACGGCTGTGTTTTTTTAAGATAATGCCATAGAGAAAGTAAAGTGTATTTTCAGGTAATTCAAACCTATCTTGCAATGTTTGAGTAGGCAGTTTAGCAAATAGTAGTGCAATCATTATAGATTGCAACTGTGTAGTACTGAAGGCTTTAGCCTCTATGCTGAATAGAATCCTTTCATATTAACATAAAAAAAAAAAGTTTCTTAAATGGTGTGGGATTTTTGTTCTCAAATAAGGCTTCTCAGACTGCTTCCCTGTAATGTTGTATCCGTTTTCATATATTATGTGAAATTTCAGAGAAACTAGGCCACGTTTATTATAATACGTACATTTTCTACTTGTTTTCAACTGTGTTTTGCATGCTATGTGTTGTATGCTTACAAGTTGAATTAAAAGTCTCTTTTTTTTTTTTTTCAGGTGTTCTTGAATTCATCAGTGTGGCGGTGGGACTGGTCAGTATTAGAGGTGTGGACAGTGGCCTTTACCTTGGAATGAACGAGAAGGGAGAACTCTATGGCTCCGTAAGTACAACCTTCATGTCAGCTCATACATGTTGAGGTTTTGATTCACTTCTTATCACTATGCACACCCTTCAAGTAACTAGGTGAGGTCATCTTAGCTTTCAAAACACTCACATCTTTTCCTATATATTGTATTTTTAAAGTATACAGTGTAGCCTTGGATGCTAAAGATTCAAGTCAGGGTGCTACATTCATTGTTGTTTGTATAGCCTCATGGTCCTTTACAAATCATCAGGTGGCACTTCCCCGTACCAGCTTTTTGACGTAAAAGCATTCTTTCAAATGCTGGGGAAAAGGGGATAGCACCATATGTCGCAGTTAGGTACCACTGTTAGGTGAAAAATCCAAATGGTGCAATAGTGCTGGCAGTATCTATAGATCCTGACTGGAATATTTGCATGTAAAAATGAAAATAAGCTGGTACTCATTACAGCTGATCTGTATTTGTTGAGTAACTTCAACATATGACTGTAAAAATATAATCTTTGATTTTTTTTTTTTTTTCCCAATGCTGTCATGGTAATAACAGTCTTGGACTCTTCTCCTTTCAAGTCTTAAAACATCTTGAGATAAAATATTCTGTCTCTCCAGTCCTTTTGATTGTGGTTAGTCCTGTTTAAGATGTGAGAAGTGATGCACACCACAAAGAACACATGGGAATGCCTTCCTGATCTGCTACACTGCACCTGAACCCTCCTCCAAATCTCATTTCTAGAACGATAGATACCCCAAGACAGAATGCCACATAGCACGGTTCCTGTAGGTTAGGTGGATTTTAGTTAAATCTTGATGAGTAATGCCTTCTTAATCTAATTCATGTTTAAATCCAAAATTGTGTATGAACAGGTCCAGTTTTCAAAAGAATAAAGATTAAAGTAGGCTTCCAAACTCAGTGTCATGTCTGCATACTCTTCTCGGGTTTGATTTGTTGACAGTTAAATGAACAGTAAGGCCACACAAAGCCTAAAACATTTTCTTTATTTTTATTGGGTTTTTTTTCATGTTCCTTCAGACATCTAGCAACAGCTTGGCTTAACTTTTTCTTCACTGTTTCTTTCTGCAGGAGAAGCTAACTTCTGAATGCATCTTCAGGGAACAGTTTGAGGAAAACTGGTACAACACTTATTCGTCCAACGTGTACAAACACGGAGATTCAGGGCGGCGATACTTCGTAGCACTTAACAAGGACGGTACTCCCAGAGATGGGGCAAGGTCCAAAAGACACCAGAAATTCACACATTTCTTGCCCCGGCCTGTGGATCCTGAAAGAGTTCCAGAACTGTACAAAGATGTGTTAGGATACAGCTGAGAAAGGAGGCAGCTTTGGAAAAAAACCATACCAGAGCTGTCATCCCTGCTGTCGTGGCCATGCCAGCGTGAGGAACCTGCAGAGGTCTAGGATACTGGATTGGAAGAAGCTACTTGTGAAAGGCGATCCTCTGTTTTCTAACCTTTGGATTTAGGAGACAAAGCCTTAAAGCTGGGAGTGAACCAGCCTCCTTCAAACTTGCTGAACTGTTTGGTAGCCAGTAAGCAGAGGGAAGCTGGAGTGTGACTTTTTTAAAAAATAACAAACTCTTGGCGATTTTGTCTGGATTATCTATGGTCCTTGAATTAGCAAAAGACTACCTACATCATGTGAATGAGGCAACAGCTGGAAGAAATCGAAAGAAACAGACTGTAAAACAGTAACAATCCTGAGAACTGTGTATGAAGTTTTAGTGACTCCACTTTAGCGATTGAACTTGGATATCGATGCATCATAGTCAGAGCTGGAACTTTTCTTCAGGATGGACCTATTTATACATCTCCAGATAGCATATATTTATTTTATATATTTATTTATTAAAGAGTTTATTTTTTACTGGGATATGAAGAGAATTCAAGCCCCTAACCCCAATGAGAAATCATCTACAGTGCCAATATTTACACTGAGTAGTGTCATGATACAGAAATGACATTATATTGCAATGCATCCAAAACCTGAATGTTCGCATTTCATGGTTTATCAGTGACAGATAAGATTATATTTTATGCACACACCATTGCCTTGTGACTATCCTTATTTTTGGAAAGAATGTTTAATTTTTATTTTTTTGACCTATGAGAGTGCCTTACAGATTTGTATTGAACTCAAATGCACATTTAAAAGGCAATTAAAAATTGTTTCACTTTATTGGGTTTATTGTCATTTTTAAATTGAGAGTCTCTTAGCACACGACATGTAACACTTCAAACCTGCAACAGCTGTGAAGAGTGGATCGCAGTTACCTTGACAGCATTAGGTCTTGAAGTCTTGATTCAAATCACAACATGCTTGATGGTTTTTTGCCAAATGGTTCCTACTGTCTTTTCTAACACACAAATAGCTATTCTCTGTATTACTTGAAATTTTCCTGTAGGGCTCTCAGCACTGATATTTTAATTAAATCAATATGTTCAAAGGGCAACAGTGTCAGAGCGTGAAGTTTCTGATATTGCTGAAGCTTCTGTGAGTGAAGGTTGTTTCTCCACTGAGTACAGAAGAGCCTAAGGAAGACTACTTCTTGTCTTCATTCCTCCTTTAGGGAATAACCTCAGCGTAAGTTTTTGTGTGAAGACTGTCAGGACACAGACGAGCTATGTCTCAATGCTAGTTACAGCTATACAACAGGTAGATCACACTAATTTGCTTTATGCTAATTTAATTCAGGTCAGACAGTTATGAAGCACAAACTTGTATTGATTAATGGGGAAGTCTGCTCTCTGTAAGAATATTAGGAGTTACTGACAGACCTGACATGTTTTAGACCTAAACTTGCTGAAACTTATTGTCAGATGATTACCACCTCCATGGGAAAGGTTGGTCCAGGAAAAGGAGTGCAGGAAATGCAGTTCCGGAGAGGGCAGCAATATTTATACTGTACGAGAGGTGGTCTCAGTTTCAGATGCCACCAATCCCAGTGGGCTTCACTCAAGATGACTGGTTTGACTTCAGTTTTGTAGAAGCATATACGGTTAAAGTACTGCATGTGCATCATTTATGTCAAATCAAGGTATTAAGAAAAAGCATTTTCCAGTATAGAACACGCTTGGTAGGGCCATCACTGTACCAGAAATTCTTCCAATCTGTAATGAGAAATGGATGTGCATAGGTTACTGATGGACTGTGGAAAAAACCATTTTACTGTCCGTGGAATTGAAATTGAATGGAGATGCACAATAAGGTGTTTCAGCACTTGTGGCCAGAAATATGCAACTTACTAAGGTTAAAGTCTTCCTTAAAATTTTCGGAAAAACAAGCAGTGGAAGATCTACAATAACTGAATACAGTTCAGTAAAATAATGTTCTAATGGTCCTCAACTTACCATAAAATAATGATTTTATGGGTGACACTGAGTCCCAATACTAATAGATCAATAACTGAAGACAAAAGTATGTTCTTTAAATAGATTTTTTTTCCCTCTGCTTGTTGAAAGGTAGTTTATTCTATGTAAGTTGTGTAAAAAAACCCAGTGGCTGCTGCTCAGGACATTGCATTTCTGCAATGCAACGCGTCCCGTGCATTTCTCGCAAACACGCTCTAGTGTTTCAATCATATCAATACGAGGGTTATCTCTCTTTGGATTAGCAGTTTACTGTTAATCCAACTACCTCAAAAGTAGTTTGAAGTTGCCAAGGGCTGTAATTATCCTTGTTATTATTACTGTGCATCTTTTTTTCACAGAAAATGGTACAGTCCAGAACAGTAATAAAGGATAGCTTTAAGTGGTGAATAATCCGCTCAAACTTCTGTATCCAAACACCTACCCAACACAGAGATGAAGAAGAGTGATACATGCTTGTCATTTTCTTGACACATTCCCATTTCAGATCTATGCCAATAATCCATGAGCAAAATTTAATGGAGCAGGTACGGTGGTGATGAATGACTGTACAAAACCTCCAGAGCGTTGAAGAGCTGCCACAGCCTCCTTGTGGAGTTCTGATGCGTCGCCATTGAAGAAAGATCCTGCGTTTTCCCGTTTCATTTTCCTCGCAGCATTTATTAGCTCTCTGTTACATTCTGTGCATCGCAATCTTCAGATGCAGTTAATGTTTTTCTAGGTTGAAAATGGTGGATGCAAAAGCAACACCTCAAAATAGCTCTTTCTGTATGTCATTAAACTAATAGCATTATCAATGCTAACTGATAGTACTAATAGTTGTCAGTGGTTGGCTTTTTTGTGTGATATTCAGTCCTACTTCAGAAAGCCTGAACGGATAGAGAAGGAGCTGTTCTGTTTAAGCAGTAGAATTAATGATCTAGTTTATCACTTGTTACATTTTGCATAACCCTATCAATCTGAAAGCTGTGGGCTGCTCTAATACCATGTAGAGGATTATCTGAAGGAGGTGACGTTGTTCAAGGCACAGAGAGAAAATGTCACATCTTGAAATAAATCACGGCATGATTGGCTACCCTATTTCTGCCTTTCCTTTTTTTCCAGGGAAGGAGAGCCATGCAAGGTAGTTAAGCAGTTTGTATAGCAGGTGCAGCTCCACTCTCTGTTCCCTGCTGATTCTGCTGGTAGCTGTAAAACTTGGCCCTTTGATCTCAGAGCTGGCTGGGAATTGATTGTTCCATGCCAGTTCTGCATTTCTTCACATATTTTGTTTTCTGCTGCTCTCTTTTCCAAGTTGTGTATGATACAATATACAAGCTGTACAGGAGATCTTCTGAAATCTGGGAGTAACCTTGATTTCTGAGCATATTTGAAGTGAAATGGTTACTTTTATTAATCTCTGTGCTCTTTGTCAGAATACAGAAGGTAGAATTTTTAACAGCCTTCTGTGGAAGTCTTCCAGCTGTAATAGTTACAGGATATTGGAGAAGCCAAGTGACTGTGGAAATGTGTATTTTTTTATTAGACGAGCTGTATAATCAGCAAAAGTGGACAGCTAGTCTAAAAGGCACACAGTCCTTTCATTGGTCTGGACTGTTTGTGTTTGCATGGAGCAGTTTGGTCTCATTTGTACCTTCATGTTTTCTATAATAAGCTTATTGATGTTACCTTTCAGGCTTAGGTGTGACAGCCAGCCTCACTGATCTATCTGAAAGTTCAAATCACTGGTATGGCCATGAACTTTGATAGCACTCCAGAGTTGGGCAGAATTTACTTTCTGACACGTGAGAGTCACTTAAGTGTATTTTCATCCTAGCTTTCGCTTCCAACTGTTACAATTTCTCAGTGTGCTTTGTTAACTTATTTTTCATAGCCATCCAATCTTCCTTCAGTAACTGCAGGAAGTTTTACCTACACATAGATCTTTACTAGCAGCTGTATGAACTGCAGGTCTGATTTTTAAATTTCTGTTGTTTAGTTTATGTAACGATGCTAGTATTACCCTACCATGGCTCTGGTTATAACACTGCAAACCATTAGGTTTGCCTTGCTCCTTTTTCTGTACAGCAATGAATTAAAGAGAAGTAAGGTGGTTTTATACACCATAAATACATCTGCACTATTGCCTTAATGTACTGGACCGAGCCTGAGCCATAAATACTGAGAACACTGTGGTAAGATGGTTAACTTCTGCTCACCTTGCTCAGTACCGTATGGAGGTGCTATCAGTGAGGAGACCTTTTGGAAATATCTTCATTTGCTTCTTTTGCTTTTCATGTGAGAAAAACTATTGACTGCACTGCTGTTAAATTCTCTGCACTTATTTGGTGGGGTTTTCAGAAGTGCAACCATTTGAAGACGCAAGTTATACGAACATAACAGCTGCATGAGATCAGGCATCTCCACTGCATCTCCACTGTTTGGGGAAGAGAGTAAGAATAAGATAAACTTGTAATCTGGGCAGTCACTGTAGAACCTTGACTAGGGGTAGGACCTGAAGTCCTTCTTCTCTGTGTCCTGCCTTTTATGAGGCATAAAAGCATTATTTCACAACATTGAAGAACATGGTGGTAGAATTCTATGCTTCCTGGATGTCTGCATCAACCTGCACTTTACCAGACACTTCTCTTTAAACAATCTCCTTTGCGGTAGTATTTTCAATTGTTGTGCTGAAATTGTTGCTGTTAGTGTAGCTGGTGGCAGCATACACTGGGTGTATGTGTGCTTGTCTCAGTACAAGACAATAAATACATAGCTAGGCACAGAACATTCTGAAGTTGTTACATACCATGAAAATTTTCATCAGGAAAATTTGGTTTATGGTGTTAGTTTTAACTAAGTTTTTGATACAAAGTTTTGCAGCACTTTCAACAATGCTGTATGGGTTCTTAACAGTCAGAGATTCATGGGTAGGAAACCAGCTTCTCAGGTGGAATATACTTAACCATGACATCTTTATGAATAAATTGTGCGCAAATAAGGAAAAAAAAAAAACAGGGAAGAGGTCAAACAGTTACTTCTACTGCCAGTTGGAGAGAGATTAAATTTCAAACAGAAATTGGTTGTCAGCTTGCCAAAATAACTATTTCATCTGCAACATGATCAGACACTAGAACCATCCTGGAAGTTTCAGGAAAAAGAGAAAATATTGAATTAAAGCAGCGGTGACAGTAGCACTCTGTATTTTGAACATAACCAAAATGCTGTCGGTATTGTTCTCTTAATATAGCAAATTTCTAGTAAATGCAATTCATAGGGAAAAGAGTAAGAGTGTTAGAAAGGCAGTCTTTTGAAAGTGAGCTTAATAAAGTCTTTATGTGGTAATGGCCTTGCTTATATATTTTATCTAATTATAGGGAAATTAAATCATGCTTTATCCACACTTGAAATACCACAAACTACATAATATTATTTTCATGGATATCTTCAGGTCACGAGTGTTTCTTATTTATGACTAGAGCCCAAGTTAAGTCACATTTGTCTCCCAAATGTTGTCTTTTATGTATACATATTTATGGTAGCATGTATTTATGAAGGATGCTTTTCAAATTATTTGTGTTTCCTCTGTTCCTGACCATAAGTCTCAGTCGTTGATTGTTTTAGGGAACATGTCTGTCTCTCTATTATTCATGCAACATCTTCCATCCGTCTCTAATCTCAGTGTCTATGAGGTGCCATAGACATGAACATGGGTCTCAGAGTGAGTAGATTTGCCTAAGAGTGGTTTCATCCGTACATGGATGAGATATCAGGAGGTGGTGATAGGCAACTATGCTTACACATAATAGTTTTTAACAGTTGACCCATGTTGTGCTGAAGCTTCTGAGAAGGGTCATGAAGTAATATTAGCTACCAAGTCATCAATATCCTGATAATGCTAATTTTATGTCTCCTGCTCTGCTGGAGCCAGAAAATATAATTTCCTTTTCTAGTAGAGGTGTGGATGGAAACGTGTTGGCTGGAGCTTGGCATGAACATGATGGAGGTGAAATGATAGGAAGGGGAATATTCTTTTGCAAACTCTGTGATGATTTTCACAATTAATAAGTCTTCCTTACTAGAGAGCCTACTGATCAGGTGGGATATCAGGTTTTGAACTATAGACAGAAACTCTTTTTCTTTTGAGCTGGACAAAGATTGTGTCTTCATCTCCTAGATTTAGCACCACTTTGGCTGTCTACCCTTTCAGAAAAGTAGCGTAATCCAATGACAACATGAAAAGTAAGAACAGCTTTTTGTTCTGCCTTTTGCTCCAGCTATTCAGCCTTGGGACTATCTATTTAAGTCTCTATATATCAATTTCACCACTTACAAGGGGGCAATATCTGTAATTAATCATTAAGCTAAACAAATGCAGAGAAGTATTGTAACATATAACTGTGTAATTTATCAAGAAATTTAACCTGCTGCAGCGTGGGCCTATTAAAAGGGTCTATACCTTCAGGAACTTTTAACATGAAGATGTGGATGCGTGCTTCTAGCCTACTGTATTCCAGATACGTTTTAGAGTGGGCTGTGATTTTTAACATGTCAGAAGATAGCCTTCCTTGGTCAGGAAAGTTCTACAAAGCTCTGCTGTGTTTCTGGCCCTCCAGTCAAACTTTCAGAACTGTAGTTCTTAACAGATAGCTCAGAGGCTTATCCCTTCTTTTTTTTTTTTGGTACAAAAAAGCACTTTAGGTGCCCTCTATGATTTAGTTTTTTTCCTATTGTTCTTTTTCCAGTTAATCCAAAAGATTTCCTACTCTTGCTAAGGTCTTAGTCCTTTTTGAATAAACAGTCAGTAGATTTTTGCTGTTGAGAAGACTGCTTTGTCCAAACTTTCCTTGGTGAGCTAGAATCCAGTACTTAACAGTCACCAAATGGTCAGCAAATGCTCTTAATCTTGTGCTGTTATCTTTCTGTATGAACTAGAAACTGCTGAACACTGAACCCTAAACCCTGTGTGGCATAGTACCTAGTCACTCACACTTTCTCTTTTAGGTCATGGTGCAATGGGTATCTATTCCAAAATCATAAAGTCTCCTGAGGTGGGTGTTGTGCTTTGTGGTTGCTGCACACTGTAAGGTGCGGTATGAAATTGTCTCATGCAATTAGAGATGACTCATGTCTGTATTCAAGTCCTGTTGCAAGCACCACATTGCATTTGATTTATTACTAAAATATGGATCCAAGATACCCACATCTGTGTAGTGGTTGTGGTTTTGAGGCTTATAACCTCAGTTAACTCCTCAAGTTTACCATAATGAGGAGATAAATTAATTTTATTTAGGAATGTGTCTGCCAATCCTAACTATGTAAGGTGTTCTCTCTCCTGATGATGGTGCTAGGCAAACAACGACAATAAGGAATATGTAGGTGTTTCTGCAGTTTTCTTCATGGCATATACACCTTGACAATCTCAGTTCATCTAAATCTAGGTTGCAGAGGTTGCCTTAAGCTATTCTGTCTGCTCTGATGACAATTTTTCATATGATGAGTCTGTATTTTCTTAATGCTCTTTACCTCCTCTCACCTTCTTTAGGTCACTCTTTAGGATGCATTTCCTATCCCTGAGCATCTCTTAAAACAGATGACTTGCAGCTCATCAATGCTCCTTCAAAGAGAACAAAAATAAGGTACGTCTTATAACCAGGTGTTGCCATTTCATTTGTTCTTGTTGTTTTGGTGAATTAGGCAGTGCTTTCAGGGTCAAAATCCAAACCTATCATCTTGGCTGTGCAGTGTACTAAGTTTTGATACCTTTACATATTTAGTCAGCCCCTTGACAGTGTTTTAAATGAAAAGGTGACAGATGATGAATGACACACAGCACTCTCATATGTTTTCAAGTTGAAAAAAAGGTACTATTGTTTCAAAACAGCAAAACTCTTTTATCTCATAAAGAAACTTCAATAGTTCTATGAAAGATTTGGTTGCTTAAAAAGTTGGTGAGTGTGCCCGTGTGTTTTCATATGATTCTTTTATGATTCTGGCCAGCAATGATGAAATTAGCATGTTTTGATCTATATACAAGTTGTTCATAAAGAACTTGAAAGGAGTAGTTAGGAAAATCCAAGTGCTGAAACATTTAAGATATACTTTCTGGTCTCACTTTTGTGTGATTGTCAGCCAGGGACTATCATGATCAAGGTAGCTTGCCAATTGCCTGCCATAGATACAATATTTATTGCTGTAGTGGGGATTTCCTATCAGAGATCTGAAGACAGACTTTTATACCTTGTTTCTCCTAGGTAACCTATTCAAATCAGCAGAAGAGATCTGATACTAAAGGAAAAATAATCAAAAGATACATATTTTTGATCTTTGGATTTATTTGAACTTTTTTTTTTTTTTTTTGGGTTTTCCTTCACAGAGCTGAAGAAAAGAGAAGGAAATTGGCCTGTGTTCTGCTTTTCTACATAAAATTCCTAACTGTGTAATGATACTAAAATTAATGTATTTTTCTACTGACTTATGAGGTATAACATTTATTTTTCATGCTATTAGAAAGTAGATGTATACAGTTTAACAGGATATTAATCTTTTTTAAGTCTGTTGGTAATATATGTGAATACTCAGCTAAATCATCATTGGCTAACTTTTTCTGCTTCTCTTTTCCTAAGACAGAATTAGGCAATGGTCCAAAGCACTGCGAATGGCAGGATGGGGTTAACATATTCTGCACAGTTCCCAGCCCCATGACCCTGACTATTTGCACAACCTATGCTCTCCATATAGTTGATTGCCTCCAAAAGTTGATCTCTCTGTCATCAATTCTTCTATATACACAGCCTCCTATCTTCCCTTCACAAGCCACATTAAGCCTAATGAGGTATTCAAGTCTTCCCAGTTACCCTCACATTTTAAGAAGCTGTAGCCTGAGGTCTTTTATCAATCAATATCTCCTGTTTCATTGGAGAGAGCTGGACTTTTCTGATTAAGGCTGTGCCACCAATGCTTATATAGTTTATTGTTTATTGTCAGAGGCAACTCTGGATTTTGAACAGCTGCCCTGCTTTTACAAAGTGGCATCTCTTACTGTTCCCAAGGAAGTCATTGCCTTGCCTCCCAAGACATGCCAAATCCCGCACCCAGCGTATGTGCCTTAGCCTGCAGCACTAACACTAACCCGAGGGAACCAGGAGCAAGGCTAGGAAGTGCAGATGGGTGCCTGAGTACAAGCAGTGTGCTGAGGGATATGAGTAGCAGCAAAGTTGTGTGTGCAGGGAGGGGAGGCAACGGCAGCCTGGGATCAAACTGCTTTGCTAGCATTTAGCCCTTGGTTATGGAGCTGGGAAGCAGGATCAGAAACTGTCTGGTCTGATGCAAATCTCATTGGCTGTCTACCCTTAAAAGGCAGGTGAGCTTTCTTTTAAAAACATTCAGTAGAATCACACACCACTTTCCATTCTCTCTGAACTGTGGCACCTGAGGCCTCTGTGGGACAGGTTTTCATGTCCCTAAGCGTTCTGGGTTTTATTTGCCAGCTAAATACTCACACAAGGGTCCTTACCGGCAAACATCGTGGTGTTTTTCTCACACTCTACAAATTGTGTGGGAAGCACAAACTGTATGGGGAGCATGAATTTATCTGATGGGGAATGCTGATCAAACTATAATTTGGCAGTAACGTTATTTTTGTCACCAGTGACTGATGATACAAAAATCTGAAGACTTTGGACTATTTATTCTGTCCTGGTCTGACACATTCACTCATAGATAAAAGATAATTTTAGAGTTTTGTTCTCATATTCACCTCTGTTGTTTTTCATGTCTACAATTTACACTTAAAATTTCCTAAATCCCTTTAATGTCTCTGTAGCATATTAAAGTTTTTCTAATGTTTAAAAAAAAGATTATGTTCCAAGGTGTGGGGTTTTTTTTAATTTGAAGCATTACTGTATTAGTAAATGTGAACAAGAGAATGCTATGTTTCAGATCTGAGTTAATATCTGATTGTGCCCAATGAGAAAGCAAATTACGCCTGAAGGTATTTCAGCATGAAGACATGACAGGACACATACTGCAGAGCCATTAGCGTGTGCTTCAGCTTCACTGGGAACTCTAGCCACCTATGATGCATCTTAAGGAACTCATAAAACGTGATCTTCAATATCTTTTTTTGCTTTAATAATCATCATCATCACCATCACCATTATCCTGGATTTCCTGTTTAAAAATCTCAGTTTAAAAGTTACATTTGTGCTTGCTAGATTAAAGCTATCATGGACCCTCCCCCCCACTCAGTTTCCCATGTAGTTGGGAAAACACAAGAAAAGATTGGAAAACAATATTTTTTTCATATATTGTCATTGCTAAGATAACAATTTTCTTCTTTTGCCTGTGTTCTTTCTTTCTATTTTTAGTAGACTTATGTCATCTCATCACATTATGTGTAGTCTTCCTGCTCCCAAGGGCCCAGTGATAACATCGGTTTGCTGCTTTCCAATTTCCTGGAACTGAGTAACAGGCTGATAAAGCGAAGCAGAAAATTAAATTAGGAGAAGCCTATATTCTTAACGAAGTTCACAAAGAAATGTAGGGGGAAATAGTGATGCTATTTTAAATATATCAAAACCGAAGACAGGGCATCAAAGAGACATTTCTGTCAGAGATACAAAGTTGTGGCCAAATCCGTGACACGTTTCTACTGGTGTACAACGCTGGGGAATAAAAAAAAGGAAAACATGCTGATTTCACACAGATGGGGAAATCCAGTCATCTATGATAGGATTCAAACCCAGCAACTAGCCTGAAGTAGGGCTTAGCACCGCATCCCTTATAATTCCGTAGCCTCAGAACTCTACCTTTTCACAGAAATGCTTTCCTAGCCCACAGGATAAATGCCAGTAAAGGACATGGCATTTTGATAGCATCCATTGCCAGAAGAATGGATGGAATTTTAAAGAACCAGAGCTTTTTGAAATGCTTGTCACGTCAGACTTTATTTGCAAAATAGAAATCCCTCAGGGAACATTGTGAGACAAAAGCAGTGTAGTTTAGCACAGGGTCTGAGACTTCTGAAGGGACAGCACAGCGTTAAGGAGGGTGCTGTCTCTTATCAGGCACCTACAGTACTAGTTCTGTAACCTTGAAAAGTACAGTCAGAACAAACAGTACATCAGCAGCCTTGTTGGTGGCACGTATATTGTGGAAAGGGAGAGATATAAAGCCCATTTTTTAACTGAGAATATTATTTTTTCCCCAGTAAAAGTCCTGCTGCTATCAGAACAGCTGGTGGAGAAGAAACGCTGAAGGAGAATAAGTGTAGTTCTTTACTAACATTTTCCTCCAGCAAGACTAAAACCCTATTGATTCACTAAAAGTATAGATCCGCATGACGGAATGACTCAAAGTGCTGAAAACACATTGTTGCTGGAAATTGGGTTTGTGTGTCTCAGTGGCAGAATTCATTCCCAGGGAAAAAAAAAAAAACAAACCCAAAACCAAAAAAGAAAAGACGCCATCTGGAGCGTGTGGCACTTGAGAACAATCTGAATCACGAAGAGAAGAATACGTGTAGCATGACTAAGCTTTATTAGTTGTTTTCCCTAGGAATAGAGGTACCAGGGCAGACAGTCAGGCCCAGTGCCCTACCTCATGGCCAAGGCCATATGCGAAGTGCAGAAGACAGGACCAGGACAAGCATGTAGTGATACTAACCCAACACAATTCTTTCATCCTCCAGCTCCTTGCAACTCAGGGATTTCCTGAATCAGAGGCAACACCTTTGTATTTAGATTTGTGTTTACACGCTCATTGTCTTCCATGAATTTGTCAGAACTTCTCTGAGCTCATGTAAACTTTTAATACCTAAAACTGTCAATGAATTCCACAATGTAATTACACATTCAGTGAGAAAATCTGCCTTTCTCTCTTTTCTTCTCCCTTTCTCTCTCAATTTGACTACTACCTTGTATGGATACCTTTGAACATCCTTATAGCCATTTTCTAATTTATTTTTGCCCTTTTTGTCATTGATGATGAAACTGTCTACTAAATTCAAGATACAGGTTTATAATAGGTATGAAGTAGTAGGAGAGTGTTTTTTTCTTTTGTCTTCTAAGAAGGAATGAATATACAATAAACCCTGTCATTTTCCTTGGTTGTTTTGTCTGGACTGCTCCTGAGAACTGAGCTGAGTCCTGTTTTCACAAAACAGTCTGTTCTAACTCTTATGAGTCGTAATAGCTAGTTCAGTCTACTATTGTTTAAGACAGTTTTTCCATGTGCTTTTTTTATATTGAATTTCATATGTGATTTCAATTTCATGATATCATTTAAATTACCTGGTCACTAGGTTAAAAAACCCACCCTTCTGCACCTCTTTGCAGATGGTTTTTATATTTAATAACTTTTTGCCATACAAAACAGTGTTACTAAGTTGACTATAATGGAAGGCTGGCTTTCAGGATAATTATTAGGATAATACTCTTCTTTCACTAATTCAAAGTAAACCAATTGTTCAAGCGAAGCTGTCTGGGTCTTCTTCAATGTTATGAATTGTCACGTATGAAGCTTTCAAGATCCAAGGAATGCATCCTAGCGTGCTGCTAATGAGTTGTAAATAATACATTGTAATCTAGAACAGGGGTTTTGTGCTTTTATTAGTGTGAGAACTATTAAGTGATGTCATTTGAAGACAAGATTCTTCTTCACGAGTGGCAAGATAACATTGGCCAGTCCTGCAAACCCATTCCAGGACTGGCTGCATTAGTAAACTTAAAATTGTAAATACAGAAGAATATGAAGCTTAACTCGATATTTTGAACATGTGTGTTTTACTTCACTGCCAGTCATACCAACTACGTTAATGTCATCTTTCTCAGATTTAGTGTCCTTTAATGCAGAAGTTCTTTCTATTTCACTGCAGCTTCTTCCTCCGTGATAGATCTATCAAGGGAGGGAAGGAGTATAAAGGAATCAGGAAGGAAAAAAAAGGCCTCAGATATGCTTTCAGTTATAGAAAAATAAGATTTTCTGAGAAGTGAGATAGCAAGTCTTTGCACTATGGAGTCACATAAATCAGATTCTAATGCAGACACTAGACAGCATAAGTATCTATGATACAAAAGAAATGATTCTCTAATGATAATTGGCATTGTAATGGCTCTTTCTATGGGGGACTACATATTAAAGTAGTTCCAAATTTTATCTGGTGTTGATTTGATTCTCAGCTGGCCTAAGGATCAAAAAGATATAAAGATTATTCAAAACCATCATTCCTCTCTACACACTGATTTTTGCAACACAGATTTCTTGATTAGAGCTTAGGAGGTAAAGATGACAATAAATAGTATCTTATTTGTTAAAAGTTCTAAATTTTTGGCAAGAAGAATAGTTTCTTGAGTCAGTTATCAACACTTAGAATTTAATTTTGATGTATCCTTCCATATCTAGATTTGAACATTCCAAAATGTAAATTTTTCTTTAGAAAAATATTAGATTTATCACCTAACATAAAATCAACTGCTTTTCTTGATGAGTATGAAATACATACTTATTACAGAATAAAACATTTGTTTTGAATGTTACACTGCCATCTAATGAGATAGCTGTAAATTACATGAAAATGTTTCATGGTTTTCTCATCTGTTCCTGGAATTAGACGGTATAATACAGGATACAATTTCTGTACTAAAAGCATTTATAATAATAGGAAAATGGGATATTTATTTGTTCCTAGAATAATAATAATATTATTATTAACTGATGATACAAGACGCGGGTGGAAATAAGGTCATCTTACAGATGATATTTAAATAAAACTGCAGACTAAATGGATACAGTGAATAAGGTTTCCTCTGAAGACATGAAAGAAAAAATAAATTAAATTTCATTTCACGTGTCATCAGTTTTTTTTCTGGATGTCAGACATTCGTACATACAGTGTTTACAGTGCCAGAAGTTGTTTTCACTAACTAGTGTGCATAAGGACCTGAATGAGTTTTGGGCTTGAAAGTATAGGGAGTAGAGGCACCTGGGCTTTGTTCACAGATATGCAGTGTGGTTCTTGGGTGGACTTGATAAGTCAACACGGGAAAATCCTGCCCTGCATCTGTCTGCAAGAAAGTACTCAGACTATGACGACAGTCATAGCGATGCTATGTGGATGCTGCATCGAGATGAGGTGATCCCCTGAGGGGTCATAGTTCTTCGTCTTCTGAGACAGTTGGAGGCCAGCTGGGATTCAGCCATGTTTGGATTTCCCCTGTACTGCTGATTCTGAGGGTCCCACAGAGGTCCTAAATAGCCTGGTGACAGAGCTGGGTATAGGGCTGAGTGCCTCAGCAAGGAAAGATGGTGCCCGAGTCTGCTCTGCCCTGCGCTGGGGACTGTTACTGTGGAATTGTGCTTGGCACAGCCTGCCCCCATGGCCTACTTACTTTTCTGGTGTATCAGGAGAAGCTGAAGGTCTGAGCACAGGTATTTTGTGTAACTACACAAGTGGCAAGTGGACTTTCAGTCTTGTTAGCAAAACCTAAAAATCTACTGAGTTTTATTTCTAAATACATACTCAAGTGAAAAAAGCACCCTACTCTCAGCCCCCTGACTACTACAGCAATGCTAATCAGAAGTAACCCTGTTAGCCGTGAGGTTTGTGTAACAAACTCCATCGTGAAGAACACTTATAGGTACTTCAATAAAGACAAACAATCAACACTGCTGATACTTCTGCTAATTCACAAGTGTATTTTACTGCAGAGTGTAACCATTAATACTGATTTTAGAGTTCCAGTTGATATGCAAACATGGCCAAATGCTAGTTGGCTATGCCATCATAATAAAGACTTCCCTCTTCACCAGTGTTGTTGGGTCATCCTGCCACTGAAACGTGACATAAACAAAAGGGAAAAAGGCACATATGTTCATAAGTAGTATAGTCTTGCCAATCAGCAAGTGTGAGATCTGGCTTTTCACTGAATGAGAGCATCTTGTTGATTTTATGGAACATGAGGATCTTCACGCAGGGAAGATCAAAGGGCTGCGTTACATTTCAATACATAACTTTATGGGACAGATGGAATCCACTCAGAGAGACCCATGACACTCAGGGCCAGATTATCAAAAGTTTCAGGCACTAAAACCTATTAGTGTGTTCAAACCTTTATTCCAACACTGTCAGCACATTTAGCTCTGTTTAAAGTGTCAATCTACATTTTAACTACTGCGAAAGTTCAAATGGAGGTTAAACGGATGGGCCAAAGGAGGTGGCAAGTCAGAAGAAATTTTGTTTGCCATTTCTTTGTTTCCACACATATATTGTCAAACATCTGGGAATACAGTTTCGTTTTGCAAGGGAGAAATGGGTATTTTTGGGAAGCATACTAAAACTCGAACAACTTTGGTCAGGTAGTAAACATTAAAATTGTGCATGTCCTTGCCTCTGAGATCTTGGAACATGAAAAACACTTTTTGCTTGCTCACTGTTGAAAATATTTTAGGAGTTTCTAGTGAATAACTCAAATACACTAAGGAAAATGGAGGGAGAGGTGAACTCATCAGTTTATTAGCAGTCTCCCCAGATTTCTTAAACTCCCACATTTGCCCATGTTTTGCCTGATAAAAGTTTGAATGCTAATGTCCCGGCAAACTTACCCTTTTTGGGGTGACTCTAACTAGGATTCCCGCTTTGAGTCCTGATGTGCCAGACTCTCTTCTCTGGAGTTGCCTTTGAGTGGCTTTTAACTCTGAACATTTAGTTCCTCGACCACACTGGCAGGTCTTACAAGCACATGGTCTCACTCTTTTACCCTTTCAAAGGAGTAAGATCTTGTATCATAGATCTTTTAGCTAGCATAACCTAAGGGCACCCTTTTCCAGATCCCCAGCATTGCACACCGTCTGATTTTACAGAGAAGCGACATACAATTTTGCAGTGTCTAAAAATCCTCCCTGTTTTCTGTAACTAGCACAAGAATATACAAATCTAGATCGTGTAATAACAACATGGGCGCCCAGCCTCAGTTTCCTTAGCACTTTCGAACACTCTTAAACCTCTATTCAGAGACCCTAATGAAACTCATCATCCTCTGCTCTTCATTCATATGGCTTCATTCATACGGCTTCTTTTCTGGAACAGTCAGCCTTTCTCAAATTGCTGTTAAGAAACCCTCTGTACTTAGGACTTTCTGTGAGGTGCTTTCTGAGACATATCAAGTGATGACAATTGATCGTCAGGCTATTCATTGCTTAATTTATTCCACTCTGGGGTCCAGGCTTGAAAAATAGTTTACCTTAAATGATAGCCAGCTCTTCATCTAGCTGCAGTGTCATACGAATGAAACAAATTTTAAGAGCTCTTGCTGAGTAGTTCTGTAGATTTTTTTTTTCTCATATGGAGGCAAAGATGAAAAAAAAATAGGCAAATAAGCCTCACATTCAAACTAAGTGGGGTTCCTGGTATTAGATGGAATCACCTGTTTTTAAACATGCACAATTTCTGCTAATTCTTCCAACAAGATCACAGCTCCTGCTGCTGCTTCATTGATGTGATCATGCTCTGGTATAGCTGAGAAGTAGGTAATATGCATAGTTTATACAGCTATAGCCATACTGACTGAAGTCCACCGTTTCCACCTTGACTGTTTTCTGCTGTATGAAGCAGAAACCTCTCAGGTACACAACATCTCATGTCACTCCCGTATAGGATTATGGGTTTTGATTTAGAACTTTCCAAGCAATAATGAAAGACACTAGAAGATGGTTTCTACATAGTACGGTGAAGGAAGTAGAATGCAACATCAGCTTAGAAGTAGGAATTAGCTCACAGCTGCACAAGTCTTCAGTTAGGCAAACTGCCTTTTTTCTACGACAGCAATTAGCCTGTGTGGATTATGTTAAAAGTGACTGAGGACATAATAATGTGACCCTCATTCTTATTATTAATTATGACAGAAGAAAACCTGTGAAATATTGTACTTTTTGAAGGACCGAAAAAGACGGAGTGTAAGAATTGCTGCAACATGGGCTCCTGTTCATACATTTGTGACACGGCACATAAGCCCCCTGCACCTCAGCATGAGTGCTCAGTACTTGCTGAATGCAAAAGCAGACCCAGTAGATACCTGAGCTCAGCTTTGGCTGGATGGCCTTTAATCATATCACTGCAGCCTCTGGAAAGCAGGGAGAAACGTTACACTACTCATGTTTTTTAGCAGCATATGTCTGCTCAGATGGTGGGCACAGAAAACAGTTCCAACACAGTGTATGTAATTTTTTTCCATAATTTTGTAGCCATGAATAATCCTTTCCAGTCTTATTTAAATCTATCAAGCTAAATAGCCTTTTAATACAAATAAAATAGTTACTTGGTACATTTTGACCAGGAGGAAGAATGTAGCCTCCATTTTAAAACTGTGCTTTAACGTATCTTTTGATTGCATCATTCTGTTAGAATCCTCTCCTATGTTAAGTAAGGAATTTGAGAAGGAAGAGGAAAGGGTTAAAACCTGTGCTATCAAGCAGGTGTGTTTGTTAGCTAAGGCTTTAACTTACTTCTTGGCCCTCATGCAGTGCAGGTGTTGAACATCAGCATTTTCATCCTGTTTGATATCTAGCTTTTGTGTTTGTCATCTGGGGACTTTTACCCTGAATCTGTAGGAAACTCCCCCTTGCTTTGTTGTTTTGGCTGAATAGGATAAAACAGAATTTATTTCTTACTGGTCTTAAGTTTAAAAAGACTAGCACAGCTATGTCTGTCAATCTAAGAGGTGGAGGGTTTTTTTAACTTGATAGTTTATATTACTGTAGATCTCCCCCTACAAAACAACAGCCACTAAGAGGTAAGGAACAGCAAGCTGACAGTTCGTGAAATTTGCAATTTCTGATAAATAATGAGAAAAATGTGACAACCAAAACGTATGCATTTAATGCCTACAGTACATATCTGAATTTATAAAAAATTATGTGTAATATTGGCTGAAAAATCTGATAGATGTGCAGGAAAAATGGAGAATATTTCTGCTTTATGAGAAATTAAATTGAATTATGTATGTGGTATTAAGAATAAACAGTGAAAAACAGGAAAATATCATGTAACTTCAAAATCCTTTATATATGTAAAAGATATTTTGTGTATAAATATGCAGATTGAAATGACCTTGTTTCTTTAGACCATCGGCGACTGT
Source organism: Eurypyga helias (assembly GCF_000690775.1). NCBI lineage: Eukaryota > Metazoa > Chordata > Aves > Eurypygiformes > Eurypygidae > Eurypyga > Eurypyga helias. The sequence goes on along the minus strand of NW_010238675.1, from coordinate 26,373 downwards.
ATTCTTTCAATATCGATAGAATCTGCACAGCAATTTCTTTTTCCCATCTAAGTAACTCTGAAGACCTACAAAAGCCTACCGCTGCCTCTTTTTGCTCTACCTTCTGTAAAGTGACGAACCGAGTATAGTATCAGCCTTTTGAGCAATCATAAAACTTGTGTAGCTTAGTCCCTGCCTATTAAGAAAGTGAAACCAATTTTTCACTGGTCTCTCACGTGGCTGTTGTTCATGACTTGCTTTATTCTGCATGGAGACCATGCAGGGTAGAAACTTAGAGTATGTTTAAGATGTGTTTGCTTTCCCTCAGGGAAATTGCTTGAACTGGTCTGATAATTAGAATTGTTAAAAAGAAAATACAATCCTTTCCATTTGTTCCCAAATGCATTTCTACAAAAGTTTTCTTATTTGCATTTGTAATTATTGGTTTGGTGGTGGAAAGGGTTTTCAGGAGAGCATCTTGGTATTGTTGGGTGACACAGCAGTATGAAAAGTGAGGAACTGGTTCACTTTGTCTCAAACACTTTGAGTAAAGACATCGTTCTGCCTCTGTGATAACTAAGGAATGCTCTTTTTCTGAGTGATTTCCAGATAGCTGATTAACATTGGCCTTAGACATACACCAACAGTTTTTCAGTGTTAAGCAGTAATTACACTGTCCTATATTTTATCAGCAAGAACTGAATAGCAATATTTTGCTGCCAGGGATTCTGTTCTTAAGCACCCAAGTACATTCCCCTTCTTGAATACTCCAGCAATGCTTGCAATAATACAGAACAAGGTTTTGGAACTATTCCACACAACTAGTTTTGACTTTTTAACTTTTCAAATGTGTTCAAAGTATTCCAAAAGGACTGCTGTGTTTGACCAGAAAATTGTGGCGTCAATGTGTTTTTAAGCTGTTAATGCTAAACACAGGAAGATATTCTTACACAAGGTCATGTTCTATAATTTCTTCTCTGTGTCACTGAGCTGAATTGAAAACTATGTCATGTATCTTACTGGAAATCTACAAAGCAATTTATTTCCTACTTGAAAACAGTTCTATGGTCTTGACAAATCATCACACCGAATGTTACTGCATAAAATCTTCCATATATCAGCTGTGTCATAAGCTCAGAGCACTTAGAGGGGTTAAACTTGGCTTTCTGTCATTTTATTGTGATGTTTACTGCATTATCTCATCATGCCAATGCTTGGCTTGGATGTAGAAAGAGAGGAAATTTTATTTATTATTAATTTCCCTGTTAAATCTTTTTAGTTGTTACTGTAATTTTGTGTTTTCATAACAGACTTCACAGCTTAAGTGAAGATGCATTTTATCATCAGGTCAATGACACTGAAAGGATCACTCTTTCAAACAGAGAAATTATCTTGATACATCAGAGCTTGCCTAGGACCCACCCAGATGTCACTGGTACTTCATTATTCATTTTGGTAATGCTAACCAGCTGCCAGTTTAATGTCTAACATTGGAGTCCATTTGGGAATCCTCCCTCTCCTCAGATAATCAGGCAAATTTAACAATTGTTCTATATTAGCAAACTGTTTTATTGCCCTGTGAAACCTAAACTGAAAGTTGCAAATGTTGTGAGTTGAATCACTTTCATGTCTGAACATGACTGATGCAGAACGACTTCATTAGCTTTCAGTAAAGTGCATTAGAAAAAAAATTAAGACTGAGCTCAGGTGCCAAAGGGGAAGTACTGTTTTATCTAATTGTTAGAGTAGCCCTGGTTTCTGTGTTGATAGACATCTATTGTAGAATTAGTTAACTATTTTTGAGATTATTTTGTTCTAAAAATGTTCTTTTAAAGTTTTTTGATCTTGAACATTTAGGAATATTTTCTGAATCACTGGAGTTGAGAAACAACTAAAAAGAAAGGCATTCCAGATTTAAACACTGGATAAAATTCAGTATTTGAAAATAAGAGCAAATTCAGGATTGGAAAATATCAGAAAGTAAAACTTGTGTAGCTTGTAAAGTGGTCTGAAGGCTACTAATACACACCACAGCTTATCCATGTAGGAAAACAATAAATAAATATATTAAAGTACAACAGTAATAGTTTTTAAACATTGTTTCTTCAAACGGAAATGTTATCAAATTCATAGTTTCAATAAAAAACAAATATCAAAGAATGGGGAATGTTTCACTTAGGAAGGGTCTCAGAGGTATTCAAAATGAATGGTTATCGTGTCCTAATAATCAGAATCTACTTCCTTCCCACTTTCCTGAGCACCATCCTGAAATCAGTCATAAGCTCTAAAGCAACTTTATTCATCATCCATGCAAATTCAGCTCACTAGTGAAAAAAAGATTAATGCCTAAAAATAAAGACAGTTGCTGCAGTTTGTTCTCAGGATGTCAGTAAAACAGAAATCTTTCCAAAACCAAAGAATATAATACTGTTTGTACAAGTACTGAAGAAGATGCATAAATCAGCTGTGAATATCTGCAGATAAGACCCACTCACCCTCTACCCATCCTTCCTGACCTAAAAACCTTTGCATATACATTTTGTACACCCCTGCATCTTCAATTTTTGTATGTGATCTGGTAGATGATAATGTAGCATGAGTTTTTTGATGTGAAATATGGGGAGGATTAATCTGTTTTTGCCAAGTATTGTATTGAAGCTAAGCTAATAAAGGGACACTCAGTGTGGCCAAGTGTTTTTCCACATTATAGATTGGCTAGAAGAAAGGCCAAATGAGAACATTTGGGCACAAGCAACGTGTGATTACAATACAAAACAGTTACGGGTGACTTCAGCTATACGTGAATGTTATAAACCGATTTTTTGTGTAGAATAATACTTCCATTTTAACCACAGAACTAAGAAGTTTTTACTTACAGTGTTAATATTAATTTTAATAGTTCATAAAAATTATTTCCATTTGATATTCCTATGCAAAACTCATAAACACTTCTCTATTCTAACATGACATTTGAAATAGTAGGTCTGAAATTTTAGAAGTCAGAAAAAAAGGACAGACAGGAATGAACATTTCCTGCTCAACCTTATTTCATCCTCTTGTGCATATATGTTATGATATAATCTTTAATTACACAGTCGCATACAGTTTTTCTCCCAGGATACCTCTGGCTTATAGAGTGAATAATAGTTATCCAACATTTCTTTTTATCCTGTTCACTATGTGGTTTATCCTCAGGCCTTATTTATGTTACATCATCCAAAATCTTGACTGACTGCAAAATTATTAATTTCTTTCCCTGGGAATTTCTCTGGTTCTCTTATCACACCAGCTAATTCCTTCATGGCTGCTCCTAAACCTATCTTTATTATCCCTTTTAAAGTGTATTACCAGTGTCTCATTTTTGCAGCTATGAAACTCCAGTGCAAAGAGATGAAGCCCAAATTTACTGTGTCCATTTCTGGGTGCCAAAGTTGAGACACGAAGAATTATTTTTTTAAGAATAACTCATTTTTTGAAAGCAATTTGTATACAATTGCAGAGCTCACTATCTTTATTTGCAGTCTCCCACAAATATTAGATGTATCACTGAGATGCCTTATTGGGTATGTAACTACATCATATAAAAATGGAGTGGATTTAGCTTTGTCAAAGCTCTTACTTTTCCTGAAGTCCCACCTCTGTTAGTTTGTACTTTCTAACAATTTCTAAAAGAAATCAGGTTTTCCACATGTTCCTCCTCTGTATGTGTCTTTCCCAGCCTACTGGCTCCTCTGCATCTTTCTGAACTCCAGATATTTGTGTTTCCTATAGCCCCTTCTAGAGCCCCTGTATTTCCCTATCTCTGCAACTCTTTCCTCGATTTTCTTTTTCTGCAAATACTGTCAAACTTGCAACCTGCCTATTCACGCTTGTCACTCTTCTGCATTCAAGATAGGTAGTTTCCTCTTCTTTTGCACTGTGTTGGAGCCAGCTGGAAGGATAGGATAGAACCTGAGGATAGGAGAAACCAACATTTTGCTTTCAGCTCCAGGGTCCAGTGTCACGTAATTTAGCAATTAGCTGGAGCAATCATAAAGAAGACCTATTTTGTCCTTGAATCTTTGAGCAACAGTATGCTCAGTACAGGTGGTACCATGGAAACTTTGTCCACATGCGAACAGAAGTCTTCGTAAGGCTTATAGTTCCACTGCTATAAAGTGATTTTTTCAGACACAGAAAGTAGTGCATCTCAAATCAGGGCCACTGCCTAAACAATTTTCAGATTTCTACTCTTGAAGATACAAGTATGAGGCTTCTCAGTGCAAGAATTCTTAAGACTGATAGGTGCCAAAACTTCATTTTCAGAAAAAGGATGTGCTGTTTTAGCTGAAATCTTCCAAAACAGTTCACTTGAGAAAGACAAATGGAAGTCTGACAAAAAATTTAAAGTAGCTTAAAATCCAAGCTAACAGTGAGCAATACCTCAAGTGACAGCTTTTTGACGCTAGTAGCCTATAAAAATTTCTTTTTTTTTCTATTACCTATGCTCAGTCCTGATCATAACAAGCAGTATATTTTAACCAGTTGTGGAGCTTTATAGTCAAAGAATTAAAGAAACATTTTTAGTATAATGTAAAAAAAAAAGAAGTTTCTAAGGCTAAATTTCACTGAAATACTTTTTTTAGATCCATAGTACTGTTATCTCAAAGTAGCAATAATCTCATTACCATTACAGTGAACTTTACATTTTCTCATCCTGTTGTTCTGTTCATTACAAATTATTCTAGTCTGCCTGGCTTTGGCATTCAAAATCAAATTTGGGGTCAAAAAGGCCTTTTTTCCTCCTTGCTATTGCTGTGGACTTTTTTGTGTTCTTGTCTTTCAGTTTCCCTCCTTCCCTATTTCTTGATCTTGGAAAGATGTTGGTACTTACCACCACTATAAGTAATTAATATTTTAATTAATACCTACGATTAGGTGAGGTGATAAGTAGTAGAATGAGTCAGAAACTGAACTTCCAAACATGTATCAATTAATAGGCATAGAGGTGTTCTGATGAGCAGAAGCCAACCAAAATAGAAGGATTTGTGTAGTAATTTTACTAGTAATATCAAGTAGCTTTAAAAATCTGAATTTCTGGTGTTTGGCCACTTTAGTGGAAGTATTTATTCACATTGATTTAAAGGTGCTAAGAGCATAATGCATTATGTTTTGGAGTAATAACTACAAAGTCTTCCTAGTTTTGGTTGCACAAAAGGAGTTCATGTTCAACCTATAGAGAAAATAATACTGAGTCGAAGCTAACCTTCCAGCAAATGAACTACCTGAAAATGCAACAAAATATAAGAACCTGGAAAGAAATTGAGAGCATGATAACAAATCCATTGTTTTGAGATAGATGATAAGAATTCCTTATATTACAAGGGAGTGATAAAACTGAATTGTATTAGATGCAAAAAATAAACAGTGCTCATTAAAAGGTATTGTCTGAAGAATTTTGATCACATCAGTTAACTTTTGACACAGGCAGGGAAGTAGGTATAGATGAGGGTGGAAGTAACACTTCCAAACAAGTAGAGGCACAAAGGAATTTGAGATGATATTCCTAATGAAACCCAGAGCTTCAACACTGTGAGAAAATTAAGGCTTGGGCCAAGAATCAAAGAGAAGCTCAAAATGCTTCAGAAGGCTTTTTATAGCCTGGGATCAAGGAGGTTTCAGCTTTTAGTGAGCAAAGGGCTAATAAAGATCTGCTAATCTACATGCAGCATTTATATTGTTTTCCTTGTCATTTCTAGCAGTCTATCAAAGCCTCCAAGTAAGGGTTTGCATGCTGGAAATCAGATGTGGCTACGGGTCCAGTGCATATAACACCACACTGGCTTATGTGATGTTCAGGAGGATGTGGAATGCTTTTAGGACTGTCTAAAGGTTAAAGACTTTAAATGCTGCTACTCACTTCAGTCACATTCTGGGAACAGAGAGTAGACAGAGAGCAGAACAGAAGCACCTGGAGTGTATTTGCCCTACAATGAGACTCCAGCAAGCGCCTAAATGGACCACAGATCTATAGAATTTGCTTTTGTCTTTATCCTAAACTTTTACATATAATTCCAAAATAGCCAAGATAGCAGAATTCAGGGAACTTTGAAACATAACATTTTTATTTGTGCACATCTGAATAACATGTTATAATAAAAATTTTTGGTTCTTACATCTTTTAAATCTTTTTATGCATTTCAGTCCAATAGATGAACTTTATGTCCTTAAATACGTAAATTTCTCTAAAGCAGGTTGAAGTTTTGACTCAAATGAAATTGATATTTTTCTGTTTATTTCTGTGGTACAGGACTCTGCCACCAGGGTTTTTATAATAATCCTCGAAGCTAAGCAAGTAACTTTCAATCAATAATCAGTTCCTACTACATCTAGATAATAAATATATGCAATGTACTTGCAATTATAAAACAGGTTGATTTCTTTCCCAAATACTTTGAAGTTGCATAACATTGAATTTCTCAAAACAATCAGCTGGTTGCCGTACACTGTAACGCACACATACGCACACACACACATACAGCATCTGTGAGATATCTGATATGGATATATGATATCTGATAGGTATATACGTATATATGTTGTGTAAGTATAATTTATGCTACTAATATCAGCCCCAGTTCTGCAAGTCAGTAACATGCTATTATTTCCTCAGAGAGACATGACATTTTTTAGGAGTGGACGCCATCCACCTGCAGTCCTTGTAAAAAAGTGAAATTGCAGAATTATGAAATACACTATTTGCTGTGTATGCCCAGCTAAAAACATCTGGCAAATGGGCACAGAAAACTCTCACGTTACTATAAACACAGAATTGGTTGTGAATTTCAAAGCACAGAATCATATTTTCAAACTTGTTTTCTGAGGATGAACTGTGCAGTTACTCCAAGTTCAAATGATGTTAAGTGCCTATATATAACCTTATGTTATTGTTATCACTTTAATTTACATCATTGGTGTTATTTTGAAGCTCAGTGGTGAATTTTCTGAAGAATCTCTGCTAGTAGAGTTTAAGCACTCAAACATCTGAAGGAAATAATAGAGGAAAAATCTATGAGAAGGGGGAAACAGACAGTCATTTGGAGTATCAATCTGTGGGATAGGTATAGGACCCCATACAGTAAGTTTTCAGCGTTAGTTTTTCAGGCTGCCTAGAGTGAGCATTTATGTTTTTGCATTGCTAGTTCTGAAGGCAGAGGTCTCGGGTATTTAGCTTTACATTGTTAATTTCTAACTACTGGGTTTTGTGGTTGATCACTTGAGATTATTCTTGGCAGTCATTTTGTTACACAGGCAAAACAATCCCTTGGGACTTCTTTTGTGGCACTTCAATGAGATTTACATATTCACATAATATGATAACATATAAAAATTAAAACATCCTCTAATTTGTTCGTCAGCCTGCTTTGCCATGCAAATGGCTGTAAACATAATATAAATATGCATTTGTGGGTAAATATGATTGAGTATATTGGAAAACCCAAATCTCTTTCAAACAGAAAAATCAATTTGCAGAGCAAATTTGACACTGGGGTAGAGGTTTAAAAGACCTATGAATTTTCATGAAAACAGGTCACCAGGCAGAAGAGGGAGACATTAAAGAAGTCATATTGAAAGGGGGAAGGAGGGGCAGAACTGGAGAGGGAGGGAGAGAAGTAGGGAGAGAATGAGAAAGTGAGAGTGGCTGTGAACAACTTTCTTTTTTGCAGATTTATGAATTATGATATAGTAACTTACTAGACACTGAAAAATCTGTTTGAGAAGGAGTAACCTTGACTGAAAACTGGATTCTCTAGTTTAAAGGTGCATTAATATTTTTTTCAGACCATGAAATTACATATGCTTTCTCTGCGTGGCTTCTCTGCTTTCTCATAATGGTTGAGCTCACATTTATTTTCATTGAGTTTAAATGTCAATCAATCATGAAACACAAATTCACTGGAAACATTCAGACATATATATGAATTTCTGATACTTTTCACACTTGTCAAGTCATCCGATCTTAACCTGGCTTGCCAATTATTTTCTTTCAGATTTTACAGCCATATTTAGAGACAGATTATAGAACTCGCCAGGTGAAATGTGGCCTATACTTAGGTCTATTGAAGACTACCACTCACTTCAAAGGAGGAATTCACCCATACTGTTCACATTCACATTCTAGAATGTCACATTTACTGGATGAAGTACCACATGTATTGGCATTGATTTTCTATTCAAATCACAAATGGTATGGCATGTTCTGTTAGCCAAAGAATTCCTACCCAAGTAAGATCACGTAATCTGCTGCTGCTGAACCATTAGGAAAAGAGAGATTATGCTTATGTTAGGAAAAAATTAAACCATATCTACTATGTCATTTTTTGTAATCAGCTTGGTACTGAAACTTGGCAGGGTCCAAGGGTACTCTGAAATGCAGCTGTTGTGGCAGAGGCACTGAACTGCTGCACGAAACTGGCAGTTTTACGGCCTCTGCCCCACCTTCCCTCATGTACAGCACACCTACCTCTACCTCTTGCCACCTCCTCTGCAGATACTAAAGATAGCAGGTAACAGGCACCACACATGGTCAAGAGCTTGAGGTTTTGGTGTTATTGGTTATAGTACAGGAATAATTCCATGGTTATCAGAGATAATCTCTGATATTATTCTTACTGTGAGTAGGTAAACACTGAGTTGTTAAACAGTAGGGCATATCCCAATATCGTAAGTATTGTATGCTGATGATTAAACATGTAAAAAAAGCCTTAACCTTGATATGCAGATTATGGCTCACAGTATAAAATACATTACATACAATGCTATAAAGCACAGTATTGTATGTAGTTTTTAATGTTTAGAAAAAAAAAAAAGAAAAGAAATTACACTTTGTTCTCTCATTGAGTGAGATAAGCACAAATAGCTTCCCTGATTATTACTTTTTATACCTATGTAATAATTTCCAATTTGTATTCGGTACTTGCTTCCATCTTCCACACAGCAACACTATTGATAGTCAGTGTTCATCCAGGAGAAAGAGATTCTGACCTGAAAATAATAAATTTTTTTGCTCTCTGGGCTATGTTCCCTGTTTAGTGTCTCATTCTTTACACACATTCAATAATCAAGTAATCAAAATTATATGTGGATTCCTTCCATAGTAACAGACTTAATTTAGGCCTGGTAATAGAACTAGGTTCTGACATTCTAGTAGGTAAAAGTGAAATAAATGTAAAGTGAAGTCTTAGCTTCAGTAACTGAGAAATAGAAGATACCAGGTAAACACAAAGAGGTTCTTGTGGACCAATTGCTGCCATGTCTAATATTCAACTGCTTCTTCCCTCCTATTGCCCAAGTGAATAATGCCATGAAAGGAAGACCACAGAGGAACCATATTTTGCCAATACATCATCATAACACAAGTAACTATTGATGAGCTTTAATTTATTTCTTAAGAATGTACCTTTTTAAAGGGCATCTACTTACTTTTTAATAATCCCAAGAGCAGGCCTATTTATCCCTAAAATAGGGGTTTAATATACTCATTTCCTGCTTGCAGAACACAATTCCAAAATAATAAATGTCAAGAGATGTAACATTGTTTCTTATGATAAATGGTTTTTTAATGTGTATTTTACATAATTTCAGTTAAATAAGTAAGAAATAATTCTTTAAATGTATATTTTGCACTGCCAAGACATGATAGAAGTATATGTTTGTTGTAGTGCAATGGAACTCAGTCTCAGCTACGGTTATACTGTGGTCTGGCCTTCAAAGTATTCCAGTATAAAAATCAATAACTCTAATGGTGGGTCAGATTATTTTCTTATCTCAATTTCACAGACTGTCTACAGTTTTTCATATAGACTATTCAGGATTATAGAAACAACACGTTCTACTCTATGCTCCGAAAGAGCACTATTGTCTTAAACATGTTTAATAAATATATTGCCCCTTTGAGCCTCAGAGGCCAAATTCTTAGGGGCCAGATGCACTGTGCTCCAAATTTGTCCTTGAAAAACTCTCCCTCCCCATCTTGCCCCACTATTGTCTATCCAGTATCAGCAAGTGTGTAAGTGTATTAGTTTTAGTGCAGACTTTGTCATCATCCTGAAAAAGGAATGGTGCCAGATTCATATACTTTGTAATATAGCTACTTTTGGAAACAGTAGGAACTAAATGCTGTAATAACTTTTTGGTATCTTTGATGCATTTACCTGTTAAGGTATATTTATATGCTATATTTACCTTAATAACATTGGTGATCTTGGCTGGCTGGAAATTTGTTTTGATTAAAAAGACCCTGCAGGAAATGGGAATGTTCTTCTAGACACAGTAAGGAATCTGCTGCCTTTTGTAAAAAGATGTTTATATTATAATATTAATTAACTCTGTCCTGCCTAAAACCACGACAAAGGTATTCAATAATACATTGACAGTGCAAAGAGTGGTGCAAATGGCAGGGTACAGGATTTCCTGAGCTGGTCAACTAGTAGGGCTTTGTGCCAAACATTGCAGTTGCATTCCCTTCTACTTCTGACAATTGAGAAAATCAATTTTCAAGTTAGATGGCTTGAATTATGACATTAATTTTGCCATCTTTCTTTTTTTTCCTAAGGAAAGGGTAATTAGTCCAGTGTTTTTGTAGTGTCATAATGAAATCTTCAGAGAAACTCAGCTTCTAAGAACCCAGGCAAGACTTGGAAATGTTTTCCACCTAAAACTTTTCCATTGAAACAGATGATTCAGTAAGCCCCATAATTAAAATAACTTCTTGCCCTCTAGAGAGAGGGTGATTCCTACAGGTCAAAACAGGGGTTACTGGTAGGTCAGCTGGGACAGCCATTACTGCAGCTATCTGCTCAGTGTTTAGGCGTTAAGTAAACCAGAGATGTTATAATGTGGAACTGCTGGTCCTTGGTAGAGTATCCTAAGGTCATTAAGAAAAAGAAAGCTTATTAAGCCTGAAATCACTGAAGAAAAACACTAACCCCTGTCTCAAAACAGAAGTTGTCAGTTTAAGTAAAACTGATTTTGATACTTTTCTAGTTACAGTACAACAAACCTGTGTAGAAATCAGTACCACTCAGAGACAGCATTTAACTGCTTTCTTGGCTCAGTCAGTGTTATTTTTTATATCCATTTGTATTTCACTTGATATTTTCGATATCATACTATGTTCAAACCAGTGATATTCTATGTATGAAATTAATTTATGGAAAGTATTATGATAAGAATAAATGACCACTAAAATCAAAGTATGAATGAAATAGAACTTGTATATATGTTATATAGTCTAGTGCAAATGCTCTTGAAAAACAAAGCTGATGCTTTCTTTCCACGTGTTTTAAAAAACAAATGAAAATGTGTTTATTCAATCAAGATTTTTGACATGCCCTCCTTCAGTAAAATTCTTTGCATACAGTGATGTAAAGGGAATTGAAAATTGGAGAAAATTGTGGATTTTTTGTTTTGTTTTTAGTTTAGCTGTGAACAACAGTGAATAAAATTGTTATATTGTGAATTCTCTTCTACTAGAAATTAATCTGTGTTAAGTTCTGAGAACTTAGTATGTATATTTTATGTGAGAAGTGGTCACACCTTAACTTCAGCTGAGATTCACTACCTGCTTTCTGAATTTAATGAAAGAAAACACAAGTATGCTCCCAGACAGGAGCTGCAGTATAGTCTAAACAGTGCCTGACCTGGACATTTGGGGAATCATAGCTTCAGGCTGAACGGCAGCATGCCCCAGCATGTAAGTAAAGATCCAGCCTGGAGGAAGAATGTGTAACTCTGTGATTATTCTGAAGTTTAGCTTACTTCAGTGCCCAATACTTTCCCAACCCAAACATGCTCTCGTTATCATGTGTTTTGGCTAACAAAGACTCTTTACTACTTTCCAAAGCTGGCTTTTCTATTTTGATGAGTTATCAGCCCTCTATTTTATACAGTGTCTGTTATCTCCAGTTGGCTTGTTTATTATGTATCACAGCAACTGCCATGAAGTAAATACAAAATAACAACCATCAAGAACCAATAATACTATCAGGGCCCTTGAAACACCTCCTTGGTTCCCAACTATTTTAAGGTTACGCTGCAGATCTGCCTGTACCTTGTTTAGGGAACTTGCTGTTTCTTTATGGGGAATGGCTTTCTGACTGTTAGCTGCCCTCTGTTTCCTTAATCAGATAAATTGGTCTGAAACACAGCCTTTTCACAGATGGCTCTACTTTCTACTCTGAAGAGTTTCTGCACAACACAGGGCCACTTTTCATGTTAAAGAGTAGAACAAGGGGGAAGGAGGTAAACCACCTACAAAATTAAGGCCAAATTACCCTCCCGACCCCCCCAGTTCAGAAGTGTGTGAATAAAAAACTGAAAGGTGTCTTAGTCAATTTCTATTATTTCTAGCTCTATCTCATAAGTCACAAGAAATGATTCAGGAAAGTCACAGTTTTATGCTTAGGAAAAGCTACCATACACTTGCTCATTAAAATGTCTCTCTCATTCTCCCTTCCCCTCTTACTGTTCCTCATCGTGACAATTACACACTTGGAATTGAAATAAACCTTCCTCGCTGTGAAGAGCTAACATCTCTGCTGAAGTAGGTAAAAACAAATCTCTTAGTAATAAGGTTAGTAAAAACATGATTCTTGGGGAAACTACTGAGATTAATTCTTCTCAGTAATGCCCTTCTTATGAATCAGATTATGATACATTTTCTGTTCTAGAGAAATAACTCACTTCTGGCTGGTATGAGTTGAATAATAATATTACAGTTAGGAATTGTGATTGTGAGTCTCCTTCACTGACACCAGAATGACTTCATTGATATACACGTATCACTTTTCATTATTATTTCATGAGGTACTCTTTTCCAGTAAATTGTCTCTTGTAATCAAATCAGTATTTTCTATGAAGATAGAAAGACTTCAAAGGAGGTATCTTGAGGAGTGCATATACTATGTAGTAAAAAATAAGAGCTCTGATTTTAAAGGGTCTCTCAAAACATGTAATAATGACTAGAACAAAGTAACTTTTTCAGGCTTCTTGGATTTCACCCCACTTAAAAAAACCAGCAACAAACCAACACAGACTTATGTGAAGTATAAAACTTTCTGTACCTTATGCTTATACAGAGTAATTCCCAAGCTCTAACTGGACTCTCCCAGCACAATATCTGGGTTTTTTAAACTGTAACACAATCATGATATTACAATGAAAAAGTAATAAAATATTCCATTGTAATTTCTTTAAGGCTATGTTTCTTTCTCATGGTTTGAATTATGGTTGCTCTCTGGCATGATCTGTCAAATACGTGTGCAAGTGTGATTACATATGCTTATAGCACTCTCCAGAGCCACACAGGGAATTCCATAGGCAAGCTCTGGTTAGTCTGTTACAGGAATCTGAATATCACTTAAGGGGTATTTAATCAAGGATATTTCATCAAATCAGTTATGATCCAGCTTTGCTTTGTCTGTATTAAGTGATTATATTAGGATTATCAGTCCTTTGTTAATATTCATGGACAAATATAAATATTACACATGACATTATTTGTTGATGATACCAAACTGAGTTTGGAAGTAGACACTTCGGGAGAGCCACCCTTCAGGAAGACCTGGATAGGCTGGAAGAGTGGGCTAACAAGAACCTTATGAAATTCAGCAAACACAAATGTAAGGTCTTGCACCTGGGAAAACATAATCCAGGGGTGCAGCACAGGCTGGGATCTACCCAGCTGAGGAGCAGCTCTGTGGAAAGGGACCTGGGGGTCCTGTGGACAACAAGCTCAATATGAGTGAACAGTCTACAGCAAAGAGAGACAAGAAGATGCTGGGTTGCATCAAAGGGGCATCACCAGCAGAGATAAAGAAGTCATTATCCCACTCTACTCAGCGCTTGTTGGGCCACACCTTGAGGTCCCTTTCTAACTGGTATTCTATGATTCTGTGATTTCCTGGGATATTTTCTAGGATACGATTATGAGAAAGATCATTCTGACTGTACAAACTGTGAATGTTGGTTTGATTTGAAGAAGGATTCCAACTCAACAGGGAAAGTGAGAAATCTGAATGCTGGTCTGTGAGCAAGAAGTCACCTTACCTCTGAAACCATATTTTAGCCTAAAATGTCACAGAAACATTCTCCCAAGGTCTGGTACATAGTACGTGTGGGTGAGGAGTAATGTATTCCTGGGGATCTTTCAACAGTATTCCAGAATATTGAGGAATTTAAAAATATTGTTCTTATTATTTTCACTGACCAACATAAAATAAACCCAAGTCTGTTCTTAGTGGTTGCCATTGCTAATAAATGACAAAAACCCGAAGCCATTATTAGCTATTAGAAAGATACATATCATACCATTTAAATTTTTGTTACTACACAGTTTCTAAACCGTTGTTTCTGCATCATGGGGAGTCATGAAATTAATTAAGAAAAATAGCTTTACATCTGTCAGAGGGCTTATATTTTCCCATCTAGGCTTTCAATGAAAAAAGTAGAGGGTTACCCCTCTGTGTCCCGCTCTGCCCACGTGGAAACAATGCATGTTAAAAAGGTGTATGCTAGTACAATTAGGTCTGGTTTAGCGAAGTGCTTTGCGTATATGTATCAAATTACTGGAATAGAAGAGTATGCAGGGATCTTATTTGGGTATTCAAACACACAGTCACATGGAATTAGAAGACACTTGAAAAATATATATTCCTTAACCTAATGATCTACTCCTTTTCTCCGTAAAACTAGGTTATTTTGTTCCTCAGGCTCCTAAGATAATGCATAGTGAAGATCCAAAAAATCAGGAAGAATTTTGAGGTTCTAAGATAGGATATGCTGCACATTTGCAAACCAGTATTAAATAAATTATTAGGAAAGCCACTATAGTATTACTTTTAAGAATTAAGAACCACTAATATATTCACAAGAGTAATATAAATTCTATGAATGTACTTTGAAGGGGTTGCTCTGATAGGTCTTTTTTTCTGAAGTTAAAAAAGACACCAAACAAACAAGCTTTGGTTAAATTTGTCTCTAGTGCAATTGGCCTGAAATTAGTGGTTTGCCTATAGATGTAGGGCCAGCTTCCGTATTAAAGCAAATCCTGTACAAATCTTTTGAAGTCACTGGAACTGTTTGGATGCAAGATAGCACAGAGCTTGAACTTTATGTAGTTTTGCGCCTGGGGTGTCAGTGGTGACAGGCAGATACTATTTATGAACTGTGAAAATGCTACACCTAGAGGACATAGAGAGAATTGCAGAACGGGTAACGACAGCTTGTGAAAAATCCCCAAGCAGCTTCTAGAACTTCTGTTGTGTTAAAGATAACTTTGTAATAATTGAGCTCTTTGCTGAGATATTTTTTATTCTATTTCTTTAATAAAAAATATTAAGTTATGCAACATAACTTTTTTTGCGACTTGGGATTAAATTTAATTTACATGTATGATCTCCAAAAGAAAAAGAACCTTTGAGGAAACTGCTCAGTTTCTGGTTAAAGGAAACTGGGTCGACTATACACTGTGGGATAGAGACAGTACAAATGATACTTGTTTGAAGAGAGACAAAGTATAGTTCTATTTTATTCTTCTCTTAAACACAATGTTTGCTAAGTTTGCAAGTCTCCATACTTCTAAAAACTGAACGGCATGCCACTGATTTAATATGTCACTTGTTATCCTTCAAAAACTAGTGATAAAATGCAATATCTTTGACATCCTTCATTATAAATTTCCCCAAATAACTAATGGAAAAATTTAATGAGATCATATCACACTGACAAATTAAAAAAAATAATTTGTGTCTCTATAAATATTCATATCAGTACAAATGAAGCACAAAGTTCATTCTCTCACCATAATGAAAATTCCTCGAAGGCTGCCTCCGTGTCAGGTCTGGGCAGATGGATCGCTAAGATAAATGAATAGAAATACATATGATTAACAGCATAAAAAGTCCATGTTAAATGAAAATGTTCTTTTATCATACTGAAGCAACTAACTTCAACATGCAGGAAGTTGTCCTAGGTGAATGACACACAGGGAAGGTTCAGTACTGACTCCCCTGTGCTTCTGCTGTAGAGGCCATCTCCACAGCGAGGACTGAGTGGCAATGTGCACATACCTACCAGCCTGGCCTCTCCTGCTCCTATTCTGAAGATTTCATCCTGGATTTGCAATTTTGTAGCATGAAAATTTCCTTTGTCATTTGGAGTTGGTGAAGAAACATCTCCAGCACCTGTGTTTAGTCAGGGCCCTGTCTCCAGCTCGCCACAGTCCTGCCCTGCCCAGCCATGGGCCCTGCTGAGTTGGGCCCACCTGTGGGCCGACATCCCAGACTGCCCTTGGCCCATCCCCATCTGAGGTACTTCATGCCTGGGGCTGGGACTACTCCCTGCCACCATGCTCCTGTCTGGGCAGCAGGATGGGCCTGGTCTGCTGGCCCCTGCCCTGCCAGCTGGCTACCATGATGGGCCCAAGCTCCCTGTTGCTGAGGCAGCGGCCGGACAATGCTGTGCCCTGGCAGCTCTTGTGGTAACAGCACTGGCTCCAGCTCCTCAGTAGCTGAGAGGAGGAGGGCTGTGTGCAGGTATGAAGCTCACTCACCTTTCTGGTGTGTTACTGGCACACGTGTGGCCTCCAGCTCCCAAACCAGGCCGCCTCTGTGGCTAGGCAAGGGCAGGGAGTGCATTCACTGTGTGAGCAGTTAAAGCCTTTGCTTGCAAAACAGTTTCTAATTCACAATTATTACACAGACTATGGTCATTTAAGTGTGTGAAATTATATGTAAATATCAGTAGAATAACAGAGTAGCATGAATAATTTTACTAACAAAGGAAATTAATGTAAACCTTGTGACTTGGTTCATGATGTACAAATGACATTCCTTTTGAATGGGAATAACAGTTACTACCTGTCTTTTGTTAGGTTGTATAAGCCCTAGTAATTTCCTGGTGAAACGAAAGATTAGCCCAGGAAATGGATTAATCACAATTCATCTTCTCCTTCTTCTGCAAAAGCTCCCACGGATTTTGGTAAGTGAAATAGAGAGACAGTTGGTTTTTTTTTTAATTGTATGGACAAATTTGCAAACCAGAGGAAATGAAAGGGAAGTTAAATGTTGCATATGAAAACAGTACTTTGAACAGAAGTAGGCAGGGAACATTAACAAAAATGTCCATGAGGTTTAGGAACAGCAGAATAAATTTGTTTGAAATTTATTGTTGTGGTTTAACCACAACCAGCACAGGAGGAGAATTAGATTTCAGCTCTGAATGTAGACAATTAGCTTTGGATCCTCTTCTTGTATGTGTATTTTCTTGAATGTTTCTCTGGGGTAGGAAAACAATGTTGTAATGTGAAATCTGTAGAAATACCATTAGCTGATGAAAGAAAAGGCATTTTTTCTTATTATTACAGTGTTAACATTGCCTTTTTTTTTTGTTACTTTTGACCATATGTCAATATCCATTGCCAATACATGAAAGTTCAGACTCGCAAGGATATCAGCATTATCTTCCACTGCCTTTTAGACAGCATCTTTATCAGAAGTCAGAGTAAGTTACCTGAACTGTGCTCAGTCATAAACAGTGCTTGTGAAGTAGTATTTTTGTAGCTAGTCCTATGATAATGTCTTCTTTGTAAATACTACTTTATAGACCTCAACCTGTAAACAGAAACAGATAGAGATCAGAACAATCAGAATACATCCTGTGTGGTAAGCAATAATCAATACAAACGTAATACCATATAGGCTAATGAAGAAAATTAACTTCATCCTAGCCAGACCCAGTACACTCCTCAGCCAAGTCTCGTGGGGTATTTCAATCAAATATGGACTCAATTTTCTACATAAATGCTGTCTTGCATAATTAAAAATCTGCTAAAGAACCAATACAAGCTCTTGACAGGATTGTTCTTTGGAAAAGGAGGAAAAATAATTTGATTGTTCATAGACTTCTGAAGAATTATTTCAAATCTACAGCTGCTTTTGTATTTGTAATGTGAGAATTGAGAATGTAAGATAGAATTTGTAGTATGAGGGGATCTGTGCTTAATTAAGTACTCTTTTATCTAGAGTTATCACAAATTTTGTGTTAGTAATTTTATATTTGAGTTTAGTGACAGTACTATTGATTCAAATGAAGGTCAATCTCTGGCTGAGATGCTGGAGAAAAGATTGTCTATTATTCTAAAACCCAGGTATTTGGTAAATTGTAAACAAGATACTTCTCCAGGTAGATTTCAATACATATTCATGGACATGTTGAGAAAATTTTCTCTGCACAAATTGTTCTATATGTATCCACTCTTTCATATTCTTGTTAAGCAGCTGTTACTAGTCACTTTTAGAGAGGATAGTGAACTAGATAGTTCCTCTGGTTGATCTAGTGTGGCTATATCTTTTGAAATCAGAAATGCAGAGAATCATCTTCAAATGAATCAGAGATGTCACTGTCACCTCTTTTCTTTTCTGTATGAATCTATTATTATTCATTGTTGTTCAGTGAGTTGTGCAAACCTAGAGAACATTAATGCAAAAGTGGGAAAACATTAAAACACCTT
Source organism: Eurypyga helias (assembly GCF_000690775.1). Lineage (NCBI taxonomy): Eukaryota > Metazoa > Chordata > Aves > Eurypygiformes > Eurypygidae > Eurypyga > Eurypyga helias. Next base: position 7,844 of record NW_010238675.1, on the reverse strand, counting down.
GACACTACAAAGGGAACACATTGCAAAGTTATCCAGGTAAGCAAAGTTATACTGCAAAGACCTAACTAAAAGTACTTATCCAAATGGCAACAGCATTGTGTAAAAATATCACCAAACCCCAGAGAGAGTGAAAAAGCCTTGTACAGCTTAGGGGGAAAGTTAGTTTCCAATGGCAATAATACGGTAGATTGTGAACTGTAAACTTAATAAATAAACTCTTAATGCTGTCTTGCATCTGCAAACTTATTGCACAAAAGATGGAGGAAGAGATCTTAGGCTGATAGTCCCCAAATCAGTATAATAGGTTACTGTAGTTTGTTTCTCTGGTAGACTTTCCAAAACTTAGAAAATTAAAACAAAACTTCTTTGTTTATATTATTACTAGAGCAATAAAAGTGATACTATTTTTTAAAGAGTTTGTGAGTGAAGGCAGTTTTTACATCTTTGTGAGAAGATATTTTATTTTTTGGCGTCAAGTGCTACATTGCAGAGTAGAAGTATGCTATGTGTTTGGTTACCTTTTACCTACACGTATGCCCTTTAACTCTTCAGGTATTTCTCTGGGGGAAAAAAAAAAAAGTAGGGGATGGGTGTGCAGCATTACTGGGGATGCTATTGTGAAGCCAAACAGAGCCTAAAGAAATTCAAGGATTTAAGAGACCTTCCACCTGACAGAGCCTCACGGAGATCAAAGAAGGATAGTTAGCCAGTTAGAAAATACAGCAGCTTAAGCTAAAGCCCCAGTGGTGCAAAACTGTTGAGATGCACAATATCTACCTGCCAACATTTGAAATGCAGGCAAATTACAAGTTGATAGGGTTACAGAAAAACTTGTTAACCTCACAACTCTTCCACTGACAATAGAAATCTTCAGTAGTTTTACATACATTTCTCTTCAAAGGAAGGCAGTCTGCAAGGTGGTCTGAAATACTACAGCTTAGCGAAGTGATAAGCATTTCAGTAGTATTTCCCTTTCTTTAAGCCACTTCTCATAGAAAAGTGATTGCTCATGCAAGTTGAAGAAGCAAATAAGGTGGTTAGTCCAGAAGATTGGACATGATTTAAAAGCCCAGTTTGTTAGTAAAATGAATAACAGAAACCAGGCAATCAGCATATGTTGCGTCCTCTCTGTATTGAATATGTGAATGCAGATTTTCTTACAAAGACATTCCCTGTAGTCCAAGGTACAGAGACTGATGCACACAGCTCTGAATGCTCCTGAGCCTTTTAGCCACAAATGCCAAAGTGTGTCACCCAAAGACTGCAAAATACAGACTGATATTCATGTGGCCATGACAGAGAGGAGTAGAATGTGTTTTTGACCGGTGTTCTAGCCCGAAATATGCTCAAATTACAGATTTGGCATGAATGATCACATATAAAGATGGAAAATATGGTCAGGATACAAACAGCCAGAAGCCAGCCTTTCTCTCATTTTTACCTCTTGGGCTGAAATGTGACATTCTGTTCTGTAAACTGAGGCCATACTAGTATTTATCTTTCCTGATCTTTTGTAACAAAAATATTCTAAATGTATAGGAATAATCCAATGGAAGTGTCATTCTTGCAGAACATAAGTAATCGAGTTCAAATTTGCCCATTTTCTCTGGTTTGAACTTAGGCAAAAATGTCAAACAATGCAAGCTAAAATTGACACTGTCTCTCCAAGGGATTATGATTATTCATAGAATTAGAGTCCTACTATGACTGATGTTCTAATTTCTATAGAAATTAGGCCTTATGCTTCTTAATAAATATAAGTAAGTATCTTTATAAATATTTTTCCTTAGTGGAGAGAAACAATGGTTGAAAAAAAGGTACTTTGATATTAAAAATATCCATATTTTCTACTGGAATTTAATACTCTGAAGTACTTAGCCTTGACTTTTAAGTATTTGATAACAATCTTGTCAAATGTCATCGAATGCCATGTGAGGCTACAAGATGAATCACAAGGATGTTACTAGAAGCAGTCTGCAAAGCACAAAAGATGTGAGTTAAAAATCATGGAGAATAGAGGTAGCAGTAAGGCTGGTAAAATTTTGACTGTATAAATACTATGTTGAGATGACTGATAACGTAAACACAGTTTCAGAGCACATAAAATCTTCATCACATCATTTTAGTGTGAGGGGGGAAAAAAAATCACAGCCCATACTGGAAATGTATTTAGGTGATGTGTGTAATGAAGCAAATTTTATGGCTGACTTGCTGCCTGATTCCTGGCGTATTCTGTGTTAAAAAGAGAATCCATTTAATCTGTTTGCATTTCTTGTTAATTATTTGTTTTTTTAAAAGAAGTAAAAACTTGTGTTATGCAGTTGCCTAAACTGTCATGGGAGTAACTTTTTCAGTGCATTTGACTGCTGCAGAGAAATAGCTAATTAGCTCAATACTTACACAGACGTCAGTATCTAATGGTTACTGAGTGCCAGAATTGGGAGGACTTGAAGCAGTTAGTGGGCAAGAATACAATTCTGTGAAAAATCTGTGAGCTTAAAAAGTATGTTATTAAAATCAGAAAATTAGTCTAGTGCATGCCCTAATTCTAGTCCTTTTTCTAAAAAGTCTTCTTAAAGAGTACTAATTGTCTGTGGAAAGCTGTTTTTTCACAATGGCTTACTGGCAAATATATGCAGATGATTGCAAAAGAACTAATGTAAGTGCAGATTTGGTATGTGTTACACCGTTCTCATCTCATTGCTGTTGTGCTTGATTTCATACTGAAAGCTGACATTTGTGTCTGCTTGAACAAAATTATTTTGGGGCTATGCATGCAAGCAGCAGTTTCTCTGATTACAAGTTAAATTTAAAGCAGTGTCTCTAATAACTAACGTACAGCACTGAAAAACAATTTCAACACATCAACAGATAAAAAGCAAGCTGAAAAATTTGTTTGGAAATGTGTCTTGTTTTACAAGTGTGAAGTGTTGAACCTGTTTTGGAGAAATCAATTGTTGAAAGACAAGAGTAATGCCAAATGGTAGCGAAAAATAAGGAGATATGCACTCTCAGACTCTGTAACAATAAACTGTGGTAATTTACTGAACTTTATATCAGCTACTTTTCTGTGTGTTAGAAGCACCCATTAAATTTGTTGGAATAATTGAGCTTTCTTTCAAACATCGCAGTCAACAGCACCTTACCTATTCAAGTATGTTACAAGCAAGCTAGGAAATCACAAAAGCAACTCTTGTAACCATCACTGATTGAAGTACCAGCAGTTTTAAAACCATATTTTTTATATTGTGTTACTATTTATTCTGAAATTCAAAATCTGAGCAGGTATAGAAAGATAATGAAGGTTTTATTTGCGTTTCTTTACAGACTGAGAATGTAAGTTTGTTGTAATGGTAACTTTTTACTAAAAACACCCCAAAGAACCCCCTATGTCAATTTATTATCTGCTAATCTTCCGAACAGAACATTTCTCCCATTTCATTATTGCTACCTACATGTTCTCTTCTTACTCTTTACAGCAGTTTCACGAGTGCACAACTTTGAAGTTTGCTGTCTGTATTAATACCGATAAATTTATTGGAGTCATATGTTCATAGGATGAATTAGTTCAGTCTCTTGATCTGACAGAAAATCAATCTTTTTTTTTCAGCTCTTTAGTTTTTTATCAGATCAGTCAGTTTTGCTGAGACACCCTCAAGCCAGACAGTCATTAACACAAATGAGCGGGCTAGGGTGCACCAGTGGAGGCAGAAATGAGGAGCAGAAATGCCCCTTTTGGTGGCCATTAGATTGGATGTCACCTAGTCTGAGACTGCACTCTGACAGCTAAAACTACAAGAAAAAAAGATTCTTTCTCTCACACCTCAAGTCACCGACTTGATTTGTTCAGCAGTCTTTTGAGCACAGATCTAAGTTTGCTGCTCCTAATCAGCAGAAGACAAATTTATCCTTCTACATCTTATTCACTAGGCTTGTAGTGAAAACAGTGTACTCCAGAGCTGACAGTCTAACCAGTCTGCTTTTCACCTTGCAAATATGTACCAGAAACACAAAGAGGAAAGACACTTCTTCCACTGGGAGCTGTTTCATCCTTTCAGGTGGCAGCTTTCAAAGGCAACAGTATCAGGTAGGATTATGGAAAAGTCTGTGCTTACTGGAAGTTTCCTCCTAAATTCTACTAGCAGATTTTTGTGAAGCCTGAATAGAATTTTTCTTCCAACTGCCATTCCCACCTGTAACTGTGGCTAATCTTGCCAGCACTGTATTTCCAGTATTTTAATAAACCTTACCACATTTATGATTTGAAATATGTAATGTGGGAATTAATTGGAAGGGCTGTTTAATGTTAGTATTATATGAGTTAAAAGATAAATCCACTAATTGATATAGCAAACCTTTTGAGCACCACCAGACATCAAAATTCAGGAAATCCAACATGAAGCAGTTTGCAAGCTGTGGCAAAACAACAGCATCCAAGGAGGAAAAATATGCTGTAGTTTGCACAGGTAAACAGTTTTTGGGAAAAGAACATGAAGAGGATGGGAAAGGGATACCCTGCAAGCAAAACCCTTGTACCTGTAACTACATGATAATAGGAAGGTAACACAGGAAGGTTCTTCACTGAGACTGTATGACATTGGAATGTACTACAGAGGGCGCCATAGCAGGGTCTGAATAACTACTGCTTTCCTAAGTATTTTTGTCAATACAGCCGATGCAAGAACCATTTATTCCTTCACAGAACCGTGGAAGTTTTATAAATTGTATCTACATTCTCTGGTAAATAAAGTTGATTATCATAAATTCAGAAAGCATGTTCCAAAGGTGCATTAGTGGTAACCACATTTTATAGCCTCTCTACCTTGTCAGGATGAACATATATCAAATACTAAATGTAGTTAGCAGTAAGCTCTGGGCTTAATTACCTAATGACCTGTACCTACCCTTCTGTTTTTCATACAGTTGAGGTCAAGATAAGTACACTGCTGTTCTGAACTGCTAGCTTTATGCACCGTGTACTATCTGCTGGTACAAAATGGGTGAAGCGGTGATGAGCAGGACCTTTTGATCAGCCTGCAGCCAAGAAATGTGTGCAATAACCTTTAAGAACACCTCACCATATTCTCCTGATAAAGAAACAGCTTAATATTATATTCAAAATATATTAACGAAGCATCATTTATTTCACCCTATTTAGTATTTAGGAGCCCAATTGCTAGCTTATATTCAACCAGAACTTATATCACAAGTGCTTTTGCATGCTGTACCCTTTAATTCAGAGCATACATACCTGCATGGGTGGAGCTCAATAGGGTGTAAATGAGATAGAAACCTTTAAACCACTTTTGTACCATATGCTGTCCTAGCTCACATGGTTTCTGGCAAAATGCATTGGTCTGCATACTTCCAGAATATCTGCAGTGCTTTATACTGGGTGTACCCCTCATTTGTGTGCTTTGTGTTCCTGCAGCATGGGGGCTGTCCCTATACAGCTATGTTGCAGGGTGGCACAGCAACCCCATAGGGAAGCTTGTTTAATGAGATCCATGGAGAGGCAGGACTGTGAGATGGATATGCATAGATCTTTGTTTTATAGGTAGTTCCTGATTTTAAAAGCCCCTGAGTTTTCTTTAGAGGAGCCAGCTTTTATTAAAATGAGAACAAGAATAGAGTAGAATAGAAATAAAGGTGTCTTATCCTTAACTCTCCTCCTGGTAACTGTATTTTTCATGGGTGATGGGTTATTGCTTCAGCCAGTTTGGTGGCCTTTTCAGTTTCATCAAATGCTGTGCAACACCTTTTGCTGCCCAGCAAGTACCCCATATCCAATAAGGCCTATTTATTGTCTGCTTCTCTCACACTATGTCTATATTGACAAGCAGCAGATCTGAATATAAGCAAATCAGGAAAGAAAACCAATTGGTTCTGAGGACCCACAACCCATGCTGTGCATATTTTGGAGGTTTTATTTTGGGCCAGCTCTAGTCTGGTCCCCTGGTCTGCATGACAATTAGCAGTTGGAGCACCCCTACCCAAGTTTATGTTGGCATTAACAAGATGCATCTCTCCTGCTTTAGTTTCACCTAAAGGGACCTGTTTTGTGTGGTCCTAGACAACTGTGTGGTGTGAATCCAAGCATGTTAACTGAGGAATATTAGATTTGTACTGAAAATGCATTGCCAACCCAAACAAAAATGGTACTGTACACTCACTGTCCATTTCCCCATGAGTTACAGGCTCTTGCCTCCTTGATCTAACTATAATTTATTCACCTACTACACCCATGCTTTGACATTTTTCTTCCTTGAGAATGAAGAAAGTTACTCCTCAGAGCAGAGAAATCTCTGTCCCTTCCTAGGAGGTTCTGCCTCACTTGTGAAATCTTTTTGTAGTGAGCTGAACATATATCTGAGAATATAAAAAATCAATCAGACAATGTGTTTCATCGGGAATTTCTTCCACAGCCAATTGATTTGCCTTTGTAATTATTTTTGGTTTTTTGACCTTAATGTGAGTTAGAAGTGATGAGGCAACTCCTTTCTGTAATGGGATGAATTAAAAAGTATGTGAAATAGGCAAATGTAATTCTTAAGAGCTTTTCTCTCACAGTTCAGAGGGATCAATTGAGTCAAGGGAAACTCACAGGGTGGGGATTTCTCAATAACAACCAGAATAAATAAAGGCAGCTGAATAGTGTTTTGTAAACATCTGGAAATAACCTGGATATTGTTGTTGAAATAAACAAGGTGTGGAGATAGCACAAGCAAAATAAACCCATTCCATTTACTGTTACAACTATGTTTGTAAAGAGACTAGATTTGGCTTAGACACTTAAGGCCATTTAAAAATATTTTGAAATCTTTATTATGTATCTCAAGATCTTGGATACAAAGTTGCAATTTTTCTTAGCCTCCAGCAGGAAAGTTTCATTCAGTGAAAAATCTTCCATAAGGAAAAAAAACCCCAAAACCCTTAAGCCAGCCTAGAGAGAAGCTCATTGTGTTGCTTTATACGTTTTGTTCTGGGCACCTGAGCAGGGAACAATGCACCACTTTTCCGTAGAACAAAAGATTCCTTCATTGCCCAAACGCTGGGAAAGATGACAGCTGCAAAATCGGAGCCTCAGAGGACAGGTAGCTTGCATGAGTCCTAATAGGAAATGGACTATTCATGCAGACTTTAATGTCTAACCCTATCTACTTCAAATTGAAGTAAGATTAGCCTCCTTTAACAACATGTACATGTTTAATGGTAATCCTAGATGATTATAGTTGTGAGAGATCAGATGCAAAAGTAGAGAAAACAATGTGTCATACATTGGTGGATATGAGAAAACTTTTCAAGTTTTAATATGCTAAAATTATAAACAATAATTCTTTTTCTATGTGATTTTGTGCCTTTTCACCTCAAACTATCTCAAGTAAATTCCATTAAACAAAACATAGTAACAGCATGTTAGCACATGCCGATTCTTTAGTTCTAAACTTTATGTAATCTGAAAATAAGACTTGGGATAAATGTTGTTAGTTGACTGAAGTTTACATTTAAGCTCTCATGTTAAATGGGAGACAGGGATTTTTTTGGTCAGAAATGTATTATTAAGTCGTACCTGTATTTTTTGCTTCCTGGCAGTTGTAGTGGAAGAAGGTGACATAAAGGGATGGAGAATGACAGGTAGGCACTAAACTGCAATACTAGGCGAGTTCAAGGCAGGGGCCTGACTTTTGCACCTGCTCTTCACCCCAGGTACAGGCAGGTTTGCCATTGTTTTGCTCTCCCTATGTCCAAGAGTCATGCAAACTTATGGTAACTATAATGACAGTGTAAAAAATAGTGAGGGCTATTCCTGCTTAGTTACATATACATATACATATGTATATGTA
>NW_010238674.1:0-859 GCF_000690775.1 Eurypyga helias | reverse complement strand
GTTGTCCAGGAGCTGCTTGTGTATCATGCAGGCCTTCGGCTGCTTCTACCCGACTTCCTCTTCAGTGGGATGCATTGCTCCTGAGCTTGGAGGAGAAGGTCCTTGAATACTCACCAGCTTTTCTCTTTTCTCGACCTCGCCAGGGCCCTTCTTCCCTCCAGGGCTTCTTCCCAAGGAACCTTCCCAATCAGTTCCCTGAAGAAGCTAAAGTCTGCTCTCCTGAAGTCCAGGGTAGTGAATATAATATTGCCTTTCCCTTTTTCTCCTCAGGGCACAGCCTATGGAGGAGAGATTATTTGGTGCTGGGGTGGATGTAGAGAAATTATTCCAATTTTTTCCCTCTTCTCCTAGGCCAATGGCAAAAGTATGAGTATTTTGAAAATTTTTCATGGGTTTTGGGTGACCTGTGGTTAGGGATCAGCACGTTTCTGAATGTTCTCATGACGTTGTGTAAAGATAAAGAAATGTTTGGAAATGCTGCCCTTTCTGCTACTGGTGCCTGGGGCAATAGCAGGGTCTGTGAAGCCACCCAAATCATCTCAATATGAAGGGGGGCAGTGCAGACCCATGTGGCGGGCAGGGGGGGGCCAGGGTGGTGGCCCACCCCTATGTGGTTACAACTATGGCTGCGTCACCTCCCACCATGGCAAGTCCACCTCCCACTGCAACAAGTCCACCTCCCACATCGGGTCCACCTCCCACCATAACTTAACATCCCACACTGGCTCCACCCACTGCAGGATACAATGCAGCCATACAAACCCCACTGTGCCAGTGCCTTTGTCAGTGTCAACTGGCACCTGTATCAGTTGTCCCAGTTGTCTTGCTGAATGTCGGGATTCCAAGTAAAAACACAGAC
>NW_010238673.1:13417-21825 GCF_000690775.1 Eurypyga helias | reverse complement strand
CTGCGCCGCAGCCGGGTAATCCCGGCAGGCCGGAGTTGATCCGCCTGCCTCTCCCGGCCTGGGCTCGGGCAGACGGGATGTATTCTCGGCCGCTCCCCTCCCGCTCGCCCCCTTCCCTCGCAGGAGCCTTCCGCGCCTAGTTTAATGGCTTTGCAAAGAAAGCCGGGCAGAAGAGCACTCTCCTCACTGGCGGTGCTCAGACCATGACCTAACTCATCATGAACTTGGAAGGGCTTGAAATGATAGCAGTTTTGATCGTGATTGTGCTTTTTGTTAAAGTGTTGGAACAGTTTGGGCTGATTGAAGCAGGTTTAGAAGGTAAGGGAGTGCTTTTCAGTGGCTTTTTTTTTTTTTTTTTTTTTTGGTTATTCTCTTGCGGCGAGGCGAGGGGCACCTGTAAACTGGATGTAAGACACTACCTGGGTCACCTCTAAAGCGATGTGCACATCAGTGGCTGGGGGGTGTTGATGTTAAAGTTGCGGTGATTCTCTTTCACAGGAAAAATAAACTGATATCTTGAAATCTGCAAGTATAAACTTAGGTGTTAAACAGGGATAAAAGCCTTAAAATCTGAATCTTTTACTCCTCTTTTAAATCTGTGAATTTAAAGTAGTAGGGGACAAAGCAGATTTCAGGATGTTAGCATGGAAATACAGTTCTATTGCCTTAAAATTGTCTTGTTATCTATTCAGAATTGTTTTGTAATCTACTCACGTTAACATCATCTGTACTGTTATACTACCAAGATATGTATTTTATAGTATTTAAAAACCTGTTGAATATTTCATTTACTGTTAACATTTTAAACTGTAATACTCAAATTCAAAATAAGCAACTTTAACATTCACTTATGGCAATCAAGTGCAAGTTTTTTTGCTTGATGCTTTGTTTATCTTAGATCACCTCCTTTTTCTTAGCAGTATTGTTTGTGTATAAAGCAATAACAATGAAAATAGGAAGCTTACTTTAAATGTGCTTTTTATTTGTAAAAGCTAGTGGAATATTGATTACTTTTACCTTATTTCTAAGAGCGCTGTTATTCTTACCATATGAGGACTTAGACTAAAAAAACACTGATTGCAGCATGGTTGATAATGTAATGATATTCATTGCATCCCAGGTTTTTATTATGTTCCAGACTGAAATGGTCTGTTTCTCAAATATTGAAGAAATATTGTATTCTCAAATCTTTCCTGTAAGCTAACATTTGAGTAGGGTGTATATACTTATGCCTATGAAAAAGGGAACTTTGTTGACTGAGAGACTGGTTTCTTGTGTTAACGAGTGAGAATATAAGCAAAATTTGTTCCTATGAAAAGGTCTAAAGTAATCCTGTTTATGTAACCCTTTCGAGAAACACAGTCTTCTTTTCAAGGGATTTTATATAAGGAAGTTCACTCAACAGTTTCTCTCTCTGTGTTGCTGTCTTGTATGGACTTGCTCGTATTGATGATAGAATCTGAAAACCCTACAGGGACTCACAAAAATGTGTCATCAAGCTCATTTTTACAAAGAATTTATGTATCCGTTAGAGTATTGAGTTTAAATAACAATGGAGAGATTCCCTTCAAATGCATGAACTTCTGCTTTTCTTTTTGTTTTGTGTTCAGTTGGAAATAGAAAAGTCAGTCAGCTTGAGAATGTGATGATAAAAGTTACCTCCAGCGTTAGATGCTTCAGGGTTCTGTGGAAAAAAAAAGCCGTATTTACTTTTTAGGTTGGTCGGCAAGTTTGTGTGAGCTCTGACGAGTCTGATTGCCACATCTGGTCGGGTTTCCTGGCAAAATTTAGCGCTTGATTGCTGTCTGTAATTGTTTTTATGGCTGGGGAAGGTAATAATGGAAAGACAATTAGAAATATAGTGAAGCTGCCTGTAAGTAGTTGTAAGATTTGTGTAATAACTTTCTTATGAAGCTGCCTGTTTTGCCTGTCTCACTGGCCAGAAAACTGGCAATCTGTGTGTATATGGTGTCTTTAAGTTTCTTCTTACCTAGTGCAGGACAGGTTTCCAGCATGCCAGCTGCATGAAACCCAGGAAGACATCCATGTCCCATATCTCAACTATTGTGAATGAGAGAAAAGGCATGTTACATGAGAATCAAGTAATAGGTATAAACAACGATGTATGCAAATGGGGCTTAGCTAAATTACACAGACTTAGGAATTTGTTTTCTCATAGTTCAGGTACAATGCAGGCTTTTTTCTTGAACTTGAGAATTAAAAATCCAAGCTGATTACAGTAGAAAAAAGATTCATGCACTTTTACTAAGGACTTGAAAAAATTGTCAAAATTTTAATAGGTATCAAGGCTATTCATTTCCACCCATGAATGAAAAGTGCATGTATTATAAAATTGTGCAAGTATTAGGGTTGTTTTCAAGTAGAATGTTAAGCAAAAATGAATCTTACAATTTTGCTCAGACTATCCATGTGCTTTTCCAGAAACCAGTGAGGAAGTTGGTCACAGTTTTCTAAAATGTTGTTATAAGGACATTTGCAGTTGTCTGGTTTTGCATAGGTTATATCTCTTCTTTCCTTTTTTTCTCAAAAATTAATATGTCCCAATGAAAAGTTTTTGCATGTTTAATACAATTGAATAATTTACGGCATATAAAACACATCTTACGTCTAATCATCCATAGCATCGGGTATAGTCAGCTATAACACAGTTCACTCAAGGCAGGAGGCTAAACCTGAACTCTCTAAATCATACTGAAGCTTTGGTACAGATCTAGGTTTCAGAATTAGTCCCTGTCATGGTAACAAAAGCTTGAAGCTACCTTATCTTCCTTCCTACATTGGGTTGTCATAATTCTGAACTTTGTGAAGCACTTCCACATTAATTTGGAAGAATCAGGTGCCATTTATGCAAATCAATAGCAAAATCTCATTTCCCTCTTTTCAGTGTCATAATAACTATCATAAGCGTAAGTAATAGTCTTCTTTCTTCAGACTCTTCAATAAAAAATATGTGTATAATAATAGCACGCAATTTTTTCATTATTTATGAAAATAATATTTTTTTCAGAATAAAAATTCTATACTTGCTTATACTTATTTTCTGATGTACTACACTCAGATAACAACATGCTTTCTGTGGTTTTGCCCAGTTGCCTTCAAGTGCTGAGTGATTATGTTGCTGTTGTAGAAGTAATTTCAAATAGATGTTTTTAATATTGTATGACAGCTCTTAAAGTGATAAGTAGCAGAATAGATTTATGCACTTTTGTAGGTTGTGGGTTGCAGAGACTTTATCTCTAGGTTAAATATTATTTTATGATGTATTGCACTCACTTAGATCACAGTATGCTTTCTGTGGTTTTTCCTAGTTGCCTTTAACTGCTGAGTGGTTGTTATAAAAGTATTTTCAAATAGATGTTTTTAATATTGTATGACAGCTCATAAAGTGATAAGTAACAGAATAGATTTATTCACTCTCATGGGTTGTGGATCACACAGACTTTGTCTCTAGGTTAATTATTTAACCCTTCATAAATTAGGTGGTCTTCCTCAATAAACTTTACAGATTTTTTTATAACAATAACTTATTAGGTGTAAGGAGTAATGTATTGATACCTAATCAGGAAAGTTTGTTCTTAGATATACCTAGATGTAAACATAAAATTAATCGTATTTCTTCTTGTGTGGCAAGTTTTTCCAAAAGTCATTCACAATTAAAGTGAGATAGAAGAACTGAACAAGTTGAATATACAGTATGTTAGCACCTTGAGATTATGCATTATTCAGAGTATCGCTTTATATGATTTCACTATACTTATAGTACTTTCCTGAAAAGACTGTGATCTACATATATAAGGATCAAATGAACTTGATCAAGGTATGGAAGAGATTTTGTATGTGAATATCTTCCTCATATATCAGTTATTCTGGGTAAATTGTCAGAGACAGAGTGGTTAAAGCATCATGACGTCAACCCTTTCCTCAGTTAAAATGGTTTTGTCCTAATTTTCTTGGGAAACCTGGATTGATTTTCAAAATCTAAGTTGCTTGTTAATTAAAGAGATAGCAAAATAAACTCATCTTCATCAATGTAAGCATTGAAACCTACACCATTAAGGATAAGGTTCAGAGGAGAGATGTGAATCATATGAGTGATCAAAATATTTACATAAGACTACACTGTTTTGTTAGGAAATACTCTTATAGCCGTTTGTACCTCTAACAGGAAAAAAATGGCATAGTAGTGATCATGTATGTTACTGTGAAATGTGGATTACATGTTTCAATATTACTGATATTAATATAAACTTATCTGGGAGCATTGGAAGTGGCAGTATTAGAACTTTAAAGCTAAAATTGTAATAATTGAGTTAAATTGAGTTAAAGTACTTGATTCCTTTGAAATGTGAAAGCAGCTTCTAACCCTATTTTAATAATCCTGGCTATTGACAGCTTCCCATTCATCAGGTGGAAACGAGAGCAAAACCATGAACACAGTGAGTTGCTTGTGATATTTACAGCTGTTTTTGACAAGGACGGGAAAAGCCTCGAAATGCGGTGAAAGTTGCTTGTGGTTGCTCTGAAATTAGCAGCCACTGAAGCTGTTCTGTCATCCAGGCTATGATCTGCTGGGAATTTCAACATTTCCACAATGATGTCCTTCTTCACAGTGTTGTTCATGGATGGAAATGGAGTAATATTTGTTTCAGAGTCTTCATAATCACTTGCAGTTCATACTTGAAGTAGCTTGTGATAAACATAGGAGCTTTTCTGCTATTTTTCTTAAGTTCAGTCTTGATGTCTAAGAGAGTTATGCATAGAATTATGAGGTATGAAAGCAATCATAGACAAATATGTGAAATTATTAGCAAGAGCTGACAGTGTGCAAAAGATAAAGAGATAATAGAAATTTTAATATTAGCAATTTCAGACATTCCTTAGAAGTAATTTGTTCAATTAAGTCTTCATATATAACAAGATAAATTGCATTAAAACAGCTGTTGAAACAACTACTCAGATGCGGGTGGGTGAGCAGTAGTTAGAAATCTTCAACACAGAACTCCAGTAAAGTTTTCCTTGATTATATTTCGGTTCAAACAGCACTAGCAAGTTGTTTGTAGACAGCGGCACGTATTGTAGTTGTTTTAGTCCTGTCCACACATGAGCACCTGGCCAGGTCGTGCTTCCTGCGTGACTGTTCAGCAAGCCAATACTGGGTAGAATGAATAAGAGGAAAGCTCTCCCCCTTCTTGTTTTTGCATATTAGAAGCCTAAAGTTCTGGAAATTTTGAAAACTGAAAAAAACAGAAATAGGCAGGTAAGAAAGGAAGCTTGCTAGCCAAGGGAATTTGTAACAGGTGCCTTCAGCCCTTAGTTGCCTGCTTTAAGCAGTTCGACATCTCCAAATAATCTTCTGAGGCTGGTCCATTGTTGCTGAAAAGCCTTCTAGTGTTCCCAGGTCAGTGCCTGCCAAGGAGCGTTTCTCAAGACTAATTGTCACTCTTGATGATAATGGGCTTGTCTAGTGCTTTACATCCACGGGGTCAAAAGTAGGTAAATACTGTAACTGCAAATGAAGACTTGTCAAAGAAACAGATGGATAAAGAGTACTACACTCTGCGTTATCAATACAGTACCTTTTGCAAACTTAGTAGTTTATAATTAACCTTTTTTAAAAAAAAAGAACAAAAATATTAGACCCAAGTAAGAAGAGAGTTTATCAGATAACTCTCAACTTTCCTCTGCAGTGAATAATTGTGATGCAGCTCATGAACCCCAAGGTGTACCTGTGGCAGATTGGTTATTGGTTACCTCACATAGAACGGGACTTTGAATGAATGGGTATTATCTTGTCTTCTATGAAGTGGAAGAATAGTAGGAACTCATTGCTCAGTTTTACTCTTTGGTAATTTTAGATGATAACCTAAGAATTTTATGAGAATAATCTGGGCATGAGGAAGAGACCTTGTTTCAGTCTGTTTTATCTCTCCTGAAGAAAAAACTGGTATTTGCTTCTTCTACTTCCTACTGGCTACTCAATACAGTATTCATATTTTCAAAGTATATGCTTAGTTTATCCTCTTTGGATGGGTAAGTGCTACATTCCTACTGTGAAAGAGAGACCATAAGCAAAGGAAAATTATATACCGCCTATGACTGTAAATGCCTTTACTTTTACTTCCCCTGCACAAGGCTGAATTCTCTTTTAATGAAAATCTATAAATGCCCTCTAGTTGCTTTTTTTATTGACTCTTCACTTTTTCACTATCTTAGCTATCAGTACATGTGGGTGGAACGAATCAAAATGCACACAGTTTATTCCAAGTTTTGAGAAGATTTATTACTTTTCAGTACTTAAGGCTGAAATTAAAAAAAAAAATCTATGTATTTTTAAATTAAATGTAAAAATATAAAAGTTAAAGAAATGTTATGTATTTTTAAAGCAAGGTATTTAAAGCTAATTAGTTTCATGGTCTATTGAGAAAAAGAGTAAACATTTCCTAAGAACAGTTTTGTCAGTGACTGGGGGCAAACTGGCATAACAAACTTGGTACGCAGAAGAAAATAATCTGAGTAGTGAAATCAGGTGTACACATTATGTTTAGAAATATAATAGTGCTAATAATATTTTCTGCACTTTTTTTCTGTAAAATTCAAATGGTTTACAACAGTAAATAGAATTATCTCCTGATGTATGCAAACATATCAGGAAAATTATGCCAGATAGTTGTAAATTTCATGGGTTGATACATGAAATAAAAAGGAGCTGCCAGATGATGTGCTTTGAATTCTTGTATACCACAGGGCACTAAATGTCATCCACTGGCTTTTGTGGAGAACCCCACAGCATGTTTTAACTAAACTATGAAATGCATTTGCTGAAATGAGAAAGCAAGTGAACACAAGTGATTTTTTTCATTATTATTTTGGGATTCTATCCATTTGAGTCAGTAATATTGTCAAATTGTGAGTGTCACAGGTTTTCTGAAGTTAGGTGGGATGACTCAAAAACCTTGAAATGTTATGAAGGTGACAAGCGAGGAAGGAGTAATCACCTCATAATTTCTTCCTTTTTGCTGTTGTTAAAAAGAAATAGTGTCTGATTCCAGGTTTTTTTCCCCTTCACCTAGTGATTCATGTTGTTTGTTTCTCTGCATCACTCCTACATTTACCCTCACTTTTAAGTAAGTAGTATAGGTCTTCTAACCATGAGCCACAGCTCATGTCAATCTTTTGGTATACATCTCAGAAATCAGGAAGACCATCTACACCTGCGATGTTATCTCTATGATGCTATCCATAGTCATGTGCAACCCAAAAATAAACACTACAAGTTTATTCCCAGAGTTTTAAGGCTTTCTATAATGGATTTTCTCCTTTGCCTTTAGTTTCCTATGTAAATTTTGTATGTATCATAACTAATTCAGATTGTTATTACCCTTTTTTAAAAGGAAATCTGTTATTTGTTGCTTATCAGTCCTATTTTCATGGAAAATACCTGGTTGAGGATTTCAGCTGCAGCTAACAAGCCATCTATGAGTTGATTTGTTCTTTTGCTAGCAGAAGCTCATAATCAGCATTTTTTCTAACTGTGCCTCTACCAAGTGATGGAGTGGCTGTAGGTCATCAGGAATGAAATAGCTGCTCATGGAAAAAAAAAAACAAACCCTCTATATACAATCACCTTATGCTTGGGTCTGAGGAGCTTTCAGGAACAGCAGAAACAAGATACAGCCTGGACAAGTTTCTTTTATGGTGGCAGCCCATGCTTATCTACTGCACTTAAAAGCAGGCAGAGATTTATCTTGCAATGTGTGCATAGTCAACCTGATATTTCTGGGAAGCCCAAATTTGTGCAGATAATCCAGCATGCTCATGTGCAGTAACTCTCTTCCCTTGGAGGATAAGACCATTTTCTGCCATCATAGGAGAGTATAGTCTGCCCACTTGGAAAGTAGTCTATCATCTGAGTAAAGTCCTTGTCTGTTTTTTCATTAGAAAGATTTATTTTTTTTTTAATACTGAATCAAATTTTATTTAACCTTAGGATATACATTTTAAATATTTAATATATATTAACATGCTGTCTGAGTTACCTCCTTTGAAGTCTATGATTTAAATTTATATTTGCAAGACAGGGAAAGTGTCTTTCAAACAAAAATGTTTGGCATGGACACCTATCAAGATCCCAAGGATAAGAGGTGCACTGAATGTCTGCCTTACTTCATTTATAACTTGCAGTTGGTGATAAATGGAATTTTACACTGTTTGGGTTTTCTTAATTTTTGATGTATTTGAACAAAAATTACTTTAATATGTTCATTATATATATTTTATTTAATCTAGATTGTCTTAATTAACTTTGAACTTCACACATCTAAGACTTATTTTACAAATCAAAGTCCCGCTCTTACACAAATGTGGCACTGTAAATGCCATGCCTAAAA
>NW_010238673.1:0-13393 GCF_000690775.1 Eurypyga helias | reverse complement strand
CATCATCACAAAGCTCAGAGTTCACATTCTAGCCAATTTTAAGACTGGATAAGTAATCATGTTACCAGAACATGAGTATTGTTTTCAGAAGTAAAGAAGGTAGAATATGGTGCTGAAATTGTTGTTTAGTAAATTGAGATTTGAGTTATAATGAAATGTAGTTTGTTTGCACACAATCAAAATTGTTCTAACAGCTCAGCAATAATAAAAATGTCGTTAAGAAAGGAAGGAATTCTCAATCAGCTCAGACGCTGACCCACTCTTTAAGAAGACATCACTTCTGAATTATCCTTGCAAAAATCATAATAATCTGCTGAAAGTCATATTTCAAATGTTACGTATTTCTCTATTTGCTTCCTTACCATTCTCTAACAGGACTATTTTAAGAAGCAATCACTTTCTGAATGTTGGAATTTTTTGACTGAGCCAATAATTAATGGACCTAAACCATTCTTATTTAAAAACTAATCTCACTGTAAAAACCTAAGTTCAAGATTCATCACAGCATCCTTTGACAGGCTGGCCCAGCATTTAATTATTTTCAATGCTTTTGGCTTTTGTTGCTGTTTAGCTCAAGGACTACCTATGTATTACCTTTGCCTACCATTGCTAGATTTAAAAGACTATGTAACATCAGTTATCTTTTATATCTGTGGATTAATTTTTATTTTATGTTTAAGAAGTTCTTCAACTTTTTCTCTTAGAAGCTAAGAAAAGCTAGTTGTACCATTTGCTTTCCAGATTCAAAATAAGTTTGGTGCTTATTTTCTGAACCTTTTTCTGTTTTTATAAACTTCTTAGAGGATAGATACTCAAACTGGACACGAGATTCAAACTGGCCTCAGGCAGGTCAGAGATAAGAGGTAATATTCCTGCCTTGCCTATAATTGAAAATTTACCATTAATACATTTGAGCAGCAATTAGCTTATCTTACACTTTCGTGTAAAATAGAGATATCCATATTATTGATTCTACACAAAACTAAAGACAAAGGTGAATTCCTATCTTTTTCATTAGAAGAGCTCATTAGTAAAACTTTGCTAATTTTATTTTTGTCCTTTGGAATAGCATTATTAAAGATGTGGCCTTCTGTTATGAAGCCTGATATGGATAAGTACAAGTGTATCACCTGCTTTGGTTTTGTTCATCTTAAATTAGCCTACCATAAAAAGAGAAATAACATGTTAAATTAAGAGTGCTGCTTTAGAACTGTTCCATCTGTTACTGGGTTATCAAACTAACTTTTCAAAAAAAATTACCTGCAGTAATTTATCAGTATAGGTGAGTATAAAAATGCATTATTTTCCTCTTTGGACGATCCCTCTTCCTCCCATTTTTATCTTTTTTGTTCCTTCTTCAAGATTTATTACTCTGGGAATTTGCTTCTGCTTATAAACCTGCAGTATCGCTACTATTAATTTATAGAGATATTTCTGCAGTCAGGAAAAATGATAAAATGTAACTTTTCATGAACCTTTTTTATTTTGCTAGAGTTCAGTGGTGAGTATTTATTGCATCGCTTAAGTAACAAAGCCAATATTGGTATCTATTCTATATTATCCCATATTGGTATATTTTCTGTGTTCACTGACATTTTTAGACATGACTGTGTTATCTGGATGTATAGAATTGGGAAGCATAGGTGTATAGTTCCAAGTACATGTTCAACACCTTGTGCTGTCAGTATCACTACTCTGATAATGCAAATTTCTTTTTTTCTGGGGGGAGAGTTTTTCTTTTATAATTGAAGAAAAGTAATGAAACTATAACTTTCTTTTATCATAGTAATAAAAATTTTCCATTGTTTAAAATATGATGGTCTCGGTAACTAAGTACATGGTTATTTGGACCTAGCTGAAGCTGGTTACAGTCTTGACCTCAGCCTGTTTCTTGGAAGTGAGCTGTAATTGTCAAGTAATTCAAGACCTTGAGCACTGCCCTTGCCAAGCAAATACAAGGTGAAAAACATCACCACTCATCCATCAAATAGCGTGTCAGTATAAGGTCTTTTCCTAAATAATCACTGAAGGGAATGATTACCTATCTGAGTCAACCACAGCTTCAGCCTGACCTTGTTTGGAGTCTTAAATCTAAATTTTTCAAAAGCAGACATGTCTCTGAGTTGCTATCCTACTGAATAGTGAAATTCAACATGCCGTGAATCAATTTGGTTTGCAACTGTGTTTTGTAGTGCCATAATCTTGAGGATAGGTCACTCTGAGTCCTTGTGCTCATGGAAGTAACGTGTTTCTTGTCTAGTCCTGACATCCCACTTTAAGGGTAAGGGAAGTGTCTGCAATAGTACCACAGAAATATAAGTGTGTGATTTAGTATTCTTTCATGCCACTTACCAGGATTTTAAATCGTCATTATACCCACAAACTTCTTGTAGAAATGATGGAACTTTCCTGTCACAAGAGAAGCTGAGTATTCCCCTCTAATTGAAAAAGGGCTTTCATGAAGAGATTTATTAAGATTCCTAGTGTATGTCTTCCTTCCAGCCTTATTTTACCGTTGGTCTTCAGAAAAATAAATACAATCACTAAGTGCTAGCCTGGTTTTTACTTCCAGGAATCTGCTCTGCATTTCAGTGAAGATGCTTCAGTCTTTGTCACAGTTCCAAGTCTGCTCTCACACAGCTCAGCACATTGATTCTCACATCTCATCACACATACTGGATAAATTCCAGTATTTAAGCATCTTCTATGCAACAGAGACATTAAGCAAAAGTACATATCCACATAAACCAAATTATTTTCTTGTCATCTGGTTAGTAGTCTTGTGTGTAGTCATCACCATAAAGAGCCTGGCTATTTTAAATTATTTATTTTAAAAGTTTCCCAGGAGACTGTGTTGGGATATGCTATGACAGTGAGTGACAAGGAAGAGCCACAAGATGTGATCCTAGTACACTCCAGACAGCCCCAGAAATTCCTGACGTCCCATCTGAACTTTCAGCCATGCCATCACCAAACACTGTGGAACTGCAAATATTTCTGTTACTGAGTAGCTCTTGGCAAGGCAGTTCACACTGTTTTCTTCAGGAACTCACACCTCTTAGATTGCTCTAGTCTGGTGGATGTGGTAGAACGACAATAGTAACCCTGTAGTGAATTTGTGTCCTCACAGTCACTTCAAAGAGAAGAAGGTTATTTAGCAGTAAATGGAAGATATAAGTAAGCAACTAAAAAGTTTTTGTTCCTTAAGCAACTGAAGGTGCAATTGAGGTTCAGCCAGAAGTCTTCCAAAGTGTAACAAGCAGATGGATTCAGGGAACACAGATTGCTCAATCACTGTGCAAAATTAATCCATGAGCCTCAGGCTGTCTGCTTGATGTGGCAAGGACATTAACAATAAAGATAATGCTATCCATAATGCATTTGGCACTGCTTATATGTACATCCAAAATGGTTACATTTGGTATAGTGGCTTTGTGTCCTTACTGCTTATCATAACTAAGTAACTTAGAGCTGAGATATGCCTTAGCAAAATCCAGTCTCCTCTGAGCCTCTTTTGTAGATTATCTACTGCAATTTGCAGTTGTTTATTTTTTTATCTATGGGCATTGATGTATTTCCTGTGCTTTCCTTCCAGATAGATCCTAGCTCTGTATTTGCTGTGGTACAGCAAATGCACTTGATGTTTGTACCTTCCATCACATCCGCACTGACTGCCCAGTTTAAATGATGCTTCTGTAACCTGACTTACCAGTTTTCATACCCTGCATCTGAACCAGTCCAACTCACAGTGGCTACAGCCTTTTGTAACACCAGATATGATTCAAGCACAATTCATTATCTCATACGAGATTTAATTAGATCTATCCTGAGATGATCTCAGATGGTTTTATCTGCTGTACTTTCAGAGCCGTAGTCACATGAAGATGATCACTGGACATCTTTGAGAGATGGTGGTCTCTCTAGTCAATTCACCTTGTGTTTACCTAAAACATTTATTTTGGGCAATAATTGCCAACAATTTGGCAATAATTGCTTAATGACAGAAATATAGCCCACAGTTCATCATCTGGGAGCAAATGTGTGTAGAACACAAACCATCAGTGGAATGTGAAGGAAGAAAAAGTTCCCTTTCCACAGGCTGTTTATCAAAATTTACCAGAGAAAACATAACTTTCAAGCTATCCCAAGCAAGTTTTAGGAATGAGAGAATTCAAACTCAGTTGGGCTTTTAATAAGCAAAACAGTTATATTCAAACTAACAGATATTTGGGTCATCTTGGCTGGAGCTTGTGTCTGACAGTGGTGTAGAGAGCTCAGAGAATTAGTGTATGCTAGTCTTCTTAATTCTCCAGGCTCGTGTTAAGTGTTGGTGTTACATTTGGTGCCTTCCATTTGTCTGGCATAAGAAACATTCTATAGACTGTATAGATTTTTTAATTTCATACTAGAGTTCCCATTATATCCCAATTAAAGGGATATAATCCACACAACTTGCTGCTACACATTTGTTTTATTGTTATAGTACCTTTTTTATTGATGTTTCATCTGAATTCAGGCAGTGCCTTCCCTGAATATGTAATCTCTCAGACTCATCTTTTTTAAGCAGAAACTTTAGCATAGGATATTTCTTAGCCTGTCCACTCTGAATTATTTTAACTACTTGTACTAGAGTTCTGTTAACAATGTCCTGTATGGAATGCTTTTTCCATTTATACAAAGCAATGGTAGCAGTAATATGAGGAAAGCAAGGCTGCTGACATTACAAACCAAAAGTGCAGACGAAACATCCTGATGAGTCAATTTATGCCACGGGGTCTTTATTTTCCATTTCTCACAAATGCCTCTGCCATCCAGCAATAACGCGGCAATACCACATTCAGTTCCTCTACCTGAGGCTAGCAAGTATCCTGTACTCCCATCTCTGCTTTAGGACTTCGTTAGTTGTGTTCTTGGACAGTATTTTACAACAGCAGCAATACTGTTATTTATTCTCAGTATTAATCACTGGGATTAATTAATTTTTGTTGGAGCAGCTTAGAACTATTCTCTAAAGCAGATTCCGAGAGGAATTTGTAACTGTCCACTCTCTCCTGCTGTGCAAATATGTGCAGTTATACTACTGGCTTTTGGGGGTTGTTAGTAGATCACCTGGGACAGTGGGACTAAAACAGCTGCAGTAGTCAATTATTTCTGATAGGAAGCATTTTCTTTATGACAGGTCTAAATAATGGTAGGTTTGTTCCCTGAGGAATTTGTATCAGCAAATTCTGACATGGTGATTTTCCAGCAAATATTTACACATAATGCATAAGCATATGCTTTGCAAAACTTCTTCCTCTTTTACTTTTCTATCTGATTACAACCCTTTAGGTAGTTAGCCAGTTTCTTTAAAGGTGCTTAAAGGCAGGGCTTTGCATTCAGCAAAGGAATAGAGTGCAACTGGAGATCTTAGGAAGAGTGGCTGTGGAATAGGATGGTCATAGGCGCAGCAGCGGATATTCAGAGCTCTCTGATTTACTACCATCAATAAGAAGATAAAAACAGGTCTTCCTCATGAATTTCATACCCTCTAAGCAACCTTCCTGAAAAACAAAAAGATCTCCACTGATGTTCTGTTGCTGGCAGTTCTATTTCAGGAAGAGGGAATGAATACTGAAAAATATGAAAAGGCTACCAAAAATTAAGCAGAAACTTGTATTTTTGGAGTTACTAATTTGACTCCAAAATACAGCATTCTAATTAAAATCTCCACATATGTGATTGTTATATAAAGCTCATGAAGCTTTCATAAATTTCATAATAAGTTGATTTTTTGCAAGAAAAACTCATAAGGGCTCCACGGTGTGCAGCAGTACTTTATTTCCAATATATCTATGTAGAAGTAATTGCTCAGTGTTTGCAAGAAAAAGGAGAATTTTTTCCTTATATGCCCTGCAATTGATGTATAATGCATGATAAAGGGATTTTTTTATAATGGAATCTCCTCCACGTTAGAGCCTAACATGTAATTATCCATTACAGAAATTAAAATGTAATTGCCGGACTGCATGCTTCATTCTCCTCTGTTACCCAACAATCACATTTGGGTTTTAATTGCTATTTTCTTCTGTCTTCTTTTGGCAGAACGATTATATTTCTTGTTCTCAGCATCCCATTTTGGTCTGTTTTCTAACCCAAAGCATACTTAAGTTTTTCAACAGTTTTCAACAGTAACTGATAATTAGTTTGTTTCTTTTCTATATAGCTTCATGAAGATTCAGCAAGCTTGCACAGCAAACCAGGTTGTAATCTGTCTCTTATTTTCATTGTCATTACAAATGTGTAAAGACATTTCTGGCTTTCTAACAAGTTTCTTCAGTTGCATGTATCATGCAGATTGGACCTTTCCAACAGTAGTTTCTAAAGTGCAGCACAATTTTGGTTCTAAATAATACATTAATTAGTATCTTGAGACTAAATTGTATAATTTGGCTTTATTGTACATAATTAAAACAAGCATAGTTTTTTTTTCTTCTTTCTTAAGTTTTCCCACTGTGGGGAAATTTTCTGTGTTCTGAGTAACAATATTAACTGTATTCTGAAATTGGAAATATCTTCACTCTTAGCTCTTGTCAACCTTGAAATACTTTGTATTTAGAGAGGATAGAATGGAGAGAGAAAAGTAAGAAACTGGGAGCAGAAAAACAGACATTCCACTATCTTGACTAAATGCATATTTCTAAATTAGAAAACAAAGTCTCACAAAATCCTTTGGTAAATTTAGTTTGATACTCAGTATACATTGTGATTATTTCCTGACTGCTTTAATAGTGATTCCAAGTTGAATATAAAAAGCAATATATGCAGTTTTAGTTTTAATCTGAAAGAGAAAAGCATGTGATTTATCGTGACAGCATGATACACTGGAGTGGCAAAATGCATACTAGGGCAAGTCATACTTTGGTAAGCACAGGTGTTTATGCCTGTGTTGTTAGAATAGAAAAATTCTAGAAAGAAGAGATCTATGATAAAAAAAACAAACAAACAAAACAAAGAAACAAACAAAAACCCCAACCCAAACCATATAATAGTAACAGTTTGAGTGCATAGGTGTTAATTCTTTACATAGTAGGTTACTTTTCTCAGCACAGTAACATTTCTAGATGTTATAAATAATATTTTACTTTGGTTCTTAATCTTACAGACTCAGTAGTGAATTATAGAATAATATCTATTATCTATTTCAGTGAAAATAAAAGAATAATTTTTACTTACAACTCTACAGAATTCCTTCAGAGAAAGCTTTTTTTTTTTTTTTAGTAAAGCTTTTAGATGTTTTCTTGGGGAAAATATGGTTTTCCGAACATTATAGGCATTTAACAGTTATTTGGTAGGAGGTACATATTACTGGCTGTTAAAAGCTGTTCAACAAAGTGCAAATTGAGATCTTCATACATCACTGAATCCTAATACATTTAAAGTGTGTATTTACTGCTGTAATGTCTGCATTTACTAAACGAAATATATTTCATTAAAAGACAGAGTAAAGCATGATTACAGTTCATGTCAGTTTGACATTTTGTGATTTATCGCAGAAATAATGTGGGTTACTCTCTTGGAGAGAGTCTGAAGTAGAAACTGTTCTACTGAGTCTAGAAAAAATACTGAGTCCCAAGGGCTGTTGAGTCATATCAAGAACAACCTTTATTATTACTTAATTACCGTTATGCAGTTCTCCATAGGTGGTTTTTTATGTGGGATATTGAATACATCATGGATTCCAGAAATAACTCAGTAAGTGCAGTTTAAGGCTTAACTCAGTGTATCTTTCGTATGCCTTTGGATAAAGCTGAAGGAAATTTTACTGAAAATTGGAAACATGCAAAGAAATGGAAGGTACTTATTTAATTTGAAGGGAGTTGCTGGTTTGGAAAGGAACGTCAACAGCCACATGGAGGGAAAAGGAGGAAAGGAAAAAGTGACTAGAGAAACACAGTGATTGTTGGGCCATTTTCAAGTCAAAATTTATGAATTTTAGGAAGTGGTGAGCAAGAGTTAATAATGCCTTCTGACAGGCTATCTGCTCTGTGATTTTCCAGTCAGTTTAGCAGATAGTTCTTTAGGAATGTGCACAGAGCTGGTCCCAACAAACACAGCCCTTATTGAACTGTTTTCAGGAATGTTTCTGGAACACAAAGCATTGTCTCAGAAGGTGAGATGGTTTATTATGTTTTCCTGAGGTTTTTATAATTTAAATTATTTTTTGGAGAAAATAGAAATGAGAGCCAGCTGGCCAAAGGTCAATCCTTGATAATTTTATTATCAAGCGGTGGTGAAGTCAGCTTTATTTAATGTTGTATAATAGGGGTAATAGAAAACAAAGAAAATGCAGTGAGATATTGAATGAAAAACATACGCTGTTCAGTTTTCTGCATAGGTTAATAATTAAGGTTTAAATTAACATCCTAACAATAAATGTTTTAGAATTCGGTTTATTTAAAAAAAAAAAAAAAATCAGTGTTTTGCTTTATCTTTTTTCCTTCTTTGTTGAAAAGCATGTGAAATCATGCATGCAATTGGTAAAGAAAGTGAGAGACTTCCTTGAAAAATTTGGACTGTAAGTTTGGACCGTAAGTAAGAACTCTAAGTTTTTCTCTCTAAGGTTAGCAATATATTAGGCGCATTCCACATGACTTATTGAGGTTTGTTTTGGTGTTTTTTTCCCATGGTGTACCAATTTCTGATGCACAATTTTCCATTAAAGATTTTTACACTGGCTCCTCTGATTTGAATGTTAAACTCCCTTTACAGAGACAATATCAAATGCATATGTATGCATTATTTATAAACCACAGCATTTGTTTTGTAGCATCTAGAATCTAATGACAGGAGTGAACATTCAGCTCTGCACATCCAGCTTTGGATGTGAGTTTTAATCAAACATTTGTGCCAAACCTTGATTATCTGTTAATCAGCTCAAATAAACCTGAACCTGATCATCACATGGCACATGAAAAGGGCTATTTTTAGATTCAGAGACTCTAAACGTTAAGGTAGAATTAAAATTCCAGAGATGAGCTGCTAGAAAGCTGAACTGGAAAGATATTTTTGCCTGTACAGGGTTGAGTTTCTGCTGTTTACAGAAAGCATTGTTTTGCAGTCAGTAACAAACAGCTGGTTTAATTTTTTGGGGTTGTTTTTTTTTTTTTACCTTTACTCATAACAGAATCCATGAAGTTTCTAGTATAAGACTGGGGAAAATGTAGCTAAATATACAATCCTGTGATGGACAAACTGATTACTTTGTAAATCTGACGCCAGTTGAATGGATGAGTAAGATTTTCTTTTGCTCCTTTGTAAACTGAATCTGGATTTCACCTGATTTTTTCTTTTTATTTCACTTATGTGATAATTGTGAAAATGGTAATTATCACTGTATTTTACATTGGTTTTCACAAATGAAATTCAAACAGTGTGGAAATATGGAATATGTGTAAAAGCCATATTTTGGACCTATTTATCTGAAATGCAGTCTAAACTTATCTAGACTGAATAGCAAATTGAGACCTGTGCAAGAAAAAATATTCTCTAGGTTATTAGACTGAAATAATGTTACAGAGTCACAGATTCAGAGTGGTAGGGGTTGGAAGGGACCTCTAGAGATCATCTAGTAGAAAACCCCTGCCAGAGCAGGATCACCTAGAGTAGATCTCACAGGAACAAGTCCAGGCAGCTTTGGGCAGTCTCCAGGGAAGGAGACTCCACCACCTCTCTGGGCAGCCTGTTCAGTGCTCTGTCACCCTCACAGTGAAGAAGGGTTTCCTCATGTTCAGGTTGAACCTTCTGTTTTCCGGTTTATGGCCACTGCCCCTAGTCCTGTCACTGGACACCACTGAGAAGAGTCTGGCCTCATCCTCCTGACACCCACCCTTTAGATATTTATAAGCATTAATCCTGCCACTCTTTAACATCAATAAATTAAAAAAATAGCCATTTGGAATAAAGAGGAGAAAACTCTTCGGATTTTTCAGAAATCAGTATCATAACTCCCTCGTAGCCCTTATCTCATCTACATCTACCCCTTAAAGTCAGACTATATCTTTGAACATAAAACTTTTCGTCATGATGTGTTTTCTCTAAAAACATCTGTGAGATTACTAAATTTCTTGTAAATGGTAGAGTACTGCTGACAGTATAATGATTTTGCACTAGAGAGACGCTGAATATCTATTTCCCATGTCCTTGTGTTTGGTCTAAATCAAGAATTTCAGTTAGCTTCCAAATGAAAAGAAAGGAGAAAACGAAACTAAACAAGTAAAAACTAAGCCATGAACAGTTTCAGCACTAGTCCAGGTAATATTGCCAAACTGGCAGAACATATACAATCTGTCATTTGGTGACCAGCAATTCATTGTTAACCATCTGTTTAAATCTTTTTCACATCCTAAGGTTATATGAATTTCATAGTTAATTTTTAAAATGTTAACAACATTTTACTGACCTAACGTGTATTAGAATAAATGAATAGATGAATCCATATCATTCTAGCCTCAAACTGTGTCCTTGACCCATACCATATTTGGCAGTGGTTAATTAGGCAGATCTATTAGCCGGTGAGTCTCTTTACAGAAAATCCATGGTACTGAAATGATCGTTGTCTTTTCAGCTGTGTACCTAATAACTATTTAGTGTATCTGGGCCAAATTCTAAAGAAATATGTAGGCTGTATCTGCATCACTGTGAACAGTTTATTTCTATGTACAGCATCTTATAAGACACCATGTAATTCAAATTTAATCTGAGTCAAACTTTCCAAAGCTCAAGAAAATTTGATTCTGTTGGGACATTCTCTGCCTAGGAAATATCATGAGGATGTTCTGAGTTTGGATCTGCTTTTCAAAATGTGATTATAACTCTGAACATTAATTTTAAGCTGGTGTAGTTAAGTTTTAAACCAATTTTAGTTCTGGTGAATGTATTAATAAAATAATATTGCCTTCCCAGCTGTTGATTTTACAGATGCACTGAGCCTAGTGGTCAGCTTTCAGCTTGTTTCCATGGGCAACAGCTGAAGAAGCTCATATGAGTAAAAGAAACAGCCAAGCAAAGTGCAAAATCCTTTATCAACATGCTGCCTTAAAACAGATATTTGAAGTGTGCTTATGGACAGTCAGGAAGAGGAGAAAAAAATGCACATATTCATGACTTGCACTACACCTTTAACTTTCATTTTGAAATAGAAGGGGTTTTTGCTTGGAGTTTCAGTATAGTATTGTACCAATCTTTTTTTGGAAAAAAAAAAAAAAAAAACAAAAAAACACTCACAGCAGTTAACATTTATGCACGGTGTCTCTTACAATATATGGGAACTGAAATTAAAAAGTCAAATACCAAAATGTATGACAGAAGTCCCTGGACATTTAAAAACTGAACTTAATACCAGATAATCTGGAGATCCTATTACTAAAGTGGATTAACAGTTAATGGACTTGAAACAAAAGCATAAACCCTTACAGGTAATTCTGAGGTCACTGTAGTTTTTCCATATAGCAGTTAGGCATATTGAATAAACAAACCAAGAAATCAGTGTGGTGATTATAAACTGATAATTGCATCAGTTTTGGGGAGATTATGTTACAATGAGTTAGGATCCATAAATTTTAATTAGTTTTTAATGTTTTACCACTTCTCTATAGGCATACCCCATATTAGCAATTAATTTTTTTTTTTTTTTCTGTGTCTGATCATGACAGCCACAAGCTGGTTATAGGTAAATCTTGACAACCTCAATATTCCATTTTGAAGACAGACTTTGCAGCACACAAATCTGCAAGAAATAGCGCCCAACTCTTCCACCCTGCAATCTCATGATTTTAATTTTGAATGACGTGCTTCTTCCATTAATATAGCTTGTAAAAGGGAGATAATGCAATTAAAAGTCTGTAGTATTTTCTTGGGTTTTGGTTTTTGGTTTTTTTTTTTTTAATAGTTGTAGGTTTGGCCTATGGTGGCTTTGGGCTTTTTTTATTATTAATTCTTGAGTTAGAATATTAGCACAATACTGAATTGAAGATGAGGTTTAAGCATAAATAGTAAAATCCCAAAATTGTTTGAGTTAAGAATATAATTTCCTTCCTTGACCCATCCCTGGTCCTCATCCCTGGTCCTTATTTATTTGTTGAGTAACCTGGATTCCACAGGTGCAAGAAAGGAATGTAAGGTTGAATATTTTTCTCACCAGGGACTTTCTTTCTGTGTTACAGAAGGAAACATGGATCATTAAATTGGAGAAGATATACCTGCCCTTGCAGGAGCCTCACCTGCCTCTTCCATAGCTGCTAAAAAGTCACACCCCTGACACGTGCATTACTCACTTCTTCTGATGGGTCACTCAGAAGAAGGAAAATCGCATGGAGGAGTATCAATTGTTTGTATGTAAATAAAGGAGATAGATAGACTCTTGGCAGGACAGATTGACTGAAGGCAGCCAGGTTTTCTCCTGTTGTTTAAATGCCATGTCAAGTTTCATACTCTTATGTGTGCGTTCTGAAGCAAGAAATCATACGTTGAAACCAAGTCTCTACTGCTTCATCTGAACTGTTTCCACAGCTTGCTTTCTTCATTTCTCACTTCATTCTTGAAATTTTAGATGTGACATCTCTATGGATACCTGCCTTTCCTCAATTTACTCTAAGGGAGTTATTATTTCTACTCTTTGAAAAGAAGTTTTCTTGACTTACTCTTTTTCAGATATTATTAAATTTCTCTGCTCTGCTCTCCTAAAGTCATACCTCTCTTCTGTAACCTCTACTCATATTGCAACTACCAGCTTGTCTCATGTCTTCCTATATTAATTCCATTCCATATTACTCTTACTCCTCACTACCTGATTTGTTTCATTCTCTAAGGTTTCAAATTGCTCATGTGTTTGCAACATCAAGTATTTTCATGCCAAACATTCTTTAACTCAAAGAGGGAAATGTTCAAACTTTTAAGTCCTTCTTATTATCTATAACTGGATATCACATCGGTCCTTTTTATTATATTCACATTATTTATAACAAGCTCTAGCCATTAGAATGACCAGTCTCAGTGCAGGAAGTATTTTGTTCCATACAGTCCCTCCACCCACAATAGTTTACTTTTATCATTTGGGCTTTCAGTTGACCAGATTGTCTTACAGTTGGCACACATAAACTTTTACTTAAAGCATGATAGAGGTTGTAAACGCTTTATCTTAGTGGCAAAGATAGATAAATAAAATTAACTAACTAGGTGGCTGATCTCCATTAGATGATATATTAGTTCAATTTGTTTGTCACTGTGGATCTTCCCAGTAAAGAGTCTGAATTAAGGATTTTGCTCCGTTTCTTCTGAGATTGACCTATGCTTTGTCTTATTTTTTGTTTCATGGACTTTAGTTACAAGTTAACATTCATAGAATCATAGAATG
>NW_010238672.1:0-18541 GCF_000690775.1 Eurypyga helias | reverse complement strand
CTAAGTGCTTCAAGCCATGTCTGCCCCCTAAGCCCTGCTGTTCTTTGCCAGCCCTTTCCGAAAGCATCACCCTCTGGCATCACCTCTTCAAGCACACTTAGTGACCACCTTCTGCTGGCTTCTCCTCTGTGTGCCACATGCAATTTTTTCCAGGGCAGTCCGAGGGTGGGGTAAGTAGCCTCAGGATGTGGCCGTGAAGGAAAGACGGGCCGAGTTGCCACAAAAGGCGCAGGCTGGATTAACAGCGAGCGGGCGGTGCCGCGCAAACGGGACGTTAGCAGGGCCGAGCGAGCTGCCAGCAGGCAGCAGCTCTTCTGTGCGTGCGCCATCAGGGCTGCCACCACCCCCAGCCGGCATCCAGGGAGGTGCGACCGGCACCTTTGGGGGAAGGAGGTGGAGGGCTCGGTGCTTTACACTGTTTCTTTTGGGTAAAAACCTCGCAAAATCTAGCTCTGAATGAGGAAGCAGCTCCTAGAAAAGGAATGTAAAGTTTTGTGCTATCGCCCCAGGATGGGCAGCGTTTGGAGGCCGTACGTTGGAGAGGCAGAGAGCCCCTCTGGCAGCAGAGCTGCTGCCTTTGCCCTGGCGCAGAGCACCTGCGCTGCGGCTGCTTGCAGCTCAATCGACTGACCTGCCTTGGGCAGGAGCAGGTCTGCATAGCAGAGGAGGCGAGAGCCTTCCTGGAAGCTCAGATGGATGAGAAGGGGAATTTCCCTTTGGCTTCCTCATGATTCAGGGGGGATGGACTTCCATACAGGCACCTCCCCAGATCTTGGTTTCAGTGCATGGTCCCTCAGACTAGGAAGGGAGAGCTCTGACAGCACCAGTTCCTTATGTCACTCCGCAGCACAGACACAGCCACAGGCTCGGAACAGGCATGAGGGAGAAGCTGGGATGAGAGTTGATAGGCTATGATGCCAAGGCTACAGGATTACTCAGTTTAGTATCAGCCAGGTAAGAGATGAGATCCCCTCTACAAAAAGGGAAATAGTAGATTCCTTACAGTGGGAAGTTACCGTGACTGATCCCTTGCTAATTGCTGACTAATCACTGCAACTGATGAGGTCTGTCTTGTTGCTTGTCCCAAGTTAACTATTCACAGCTCACAGGTTAAAGCATAGGTGTTTCTCTGAACGAATAAAAATGGTATTCAAAGTAAACCAAAACGCACTCCATTACAGCTAGTATTTATTAAAAATGCAGTGACGATAAAAAGCAAGCCTCCAAAAAAGTAGACAGTCATCTCTTACACCGCTGCCCGCCCAGCACCACTGAAACACGCAGTGCTACCGGCTCATGTTGCTCGCAAAACGCTCTGTTGGCGCACGGTTATCTAGAAATGTGCATAGTTTCAAGACTTGATAATGTGATGAGAGCATAAAATGGCACCAAAGTCTGTTTGCACAAACCTTCTAGATGCTCTCAACCCAAGAAAGTAGTGAAATGTGTGCGTAAGTCAGTCATAAGGTGTGCGTGGCAGTCGTGTGTCTGCTCTGCAGTCCCTCGCGTGGTCTCGAGGCCTTTGCGTGAGCTTTATGGCGTGACAGCAAACTTCTCGGAAGCCAAAGAATCACATGCCCCAAAGCATCGTTTTATTACTACAGAGTATGTTTTCTAGTTTCCAAAACTAGGGACGGGGTGAAGGCCGGGAGGGCAGGGTGTAGTGTATGTGGTGGGGGGAGAGGGAAGTGCTTGCGTAGATTGGTTAACTTCACACGTCACACACATGCTTCCTCTTCCTGGCAGTTTGTTTCCATGCTGAGCTAGGGAAAATTCTGTGGAGCTGCTGTGCTGACAGCCTAGATGAACATGGACTGTTGTATCTGCTGGGACTGCAGGTGCTCATTCCAGCTGTGCCAGGTACACACACTGCTGGGAAGGAGCAGGAGTGCTGACATCAGTGATACCAAGGGAAGGGGGATTATACCACTGAATGGAGGTGTACAAATGTTTATGGAGTTTGGGCACCGAGCTTTCCAGACTCCTTTCCCTTTCCTGAGCTTGCTCAGCAGCAGCTGTAGCTGTTAAGTATGTCACTGTACGTGCCACATCTCGCAGAGACAGCGAGTAAAGAATCAAATTAATTCACCTGCGATGGAAAAAGAGCCTGTTGTGGTAACTAGTGTAGGAGATTTGCAAAGACAGTTGCTGTGAAACGTACTGCCTCCTCATCTTAGACCTGCACTTATTTAAGCGAGCAGGACGTGCGCGACTGCGGTGTGTGCTTTACTCTGCTCACAGGAATTGAACCTTATTTCATGAGAAGCAGCTACTTGCTAAGTTCAGGATGCTTTCCAGTAGCCTCTGTCTTCATCTCTCTGTGCGTTATGGAGAGGGAGCACCCTAAATCACCTGTGGCTTCAGGTTAGCCATAAGCACTAGAAAACAAGTAAACCAAAGTTGAAAACACCCTGCTTAGAGCACTTAAATTAGCATTTGAAAAGGACCCATCAGTATTAACAAAACAACGTCAAGTAGTTTCTTACCTAGGATAGTCATAAATCAAAGCTACTTACTGTTACATGGCAGTGGCCACCAGTACATTTATGGGGACACTTAAGTGCTCTGAGGCCAGAAGACTTCATGAAAGCAAATGAGAGAAACATGCAGGAAAACACTCCGGCTGCAGCAACAACTTCAGTTTTCCCAGTGGCATCTAGTCTTAAAGTTTATCTGTTAGGACTGTGCAGGTTGCTGGTTACTAGGAGTTGCATTGTATAGGCTTAAAAAACGTGGACTTCTGGGGGGGCTTGGTGTGACTTCTATTTCTGAAGTCAGGGAGAGCTGACACCAACTTCCGTGCATGACATAATTAAGCCCTTAGGCATGCAGACACCGGGCCTCGCTGTATTTGAGTGCTGAGATCAAAATGCTGGAACATGCTTCTAACATCGTAAAAGGTATCGTTCCAATCAGCCACTAACCGCTCTGTCTCTACACCCTGTTCCACAGAGCGCTCAGGGCAGAATGCTGGGCAGCTGCCACCTTTGTTTTGAAAGTGGTATGTGGATGTGTCCCACCTGCAGGCAAGGGAAGCAGGAGCCATGTGAAGGGATGGGAGCTGCCTCTCCGACCCATGTATTCCACAGTTCTCTGTGCTGGATGGTAAGGTTCCCGAGCTGTGTTCTTCTCCTGCCACCTCCTAAACTCAACAAAGGAGGTCAGGGGGGCAGACAGACACCACTCTGAAATCTTAATCCTTGACTTATAAATAGTTGCCAAAGAACAGCGCTTTCAGCACTTGCTCCGTTTCCAGAGCTCACAGTTGTGTGGTGTGATGACAGCAGCTGTGAATATTGCAGAGCAAGAAGGAAAACAACCCCAAACATAAAACCACCTCTGTGGTCTAAGTAGGAATCTTTCCTCAAGCTCAGGGTGAGGACACAGAGATGAAGGTACTGGCAGCGTGGAGAAGTCTGTCCTCTACAACCACGCACGGTTATCAACAGGGAGAAGTGTCAGGAAGCCGACAGGGTAAGGCAAAGCTGGAGTCGGGGTGGCTGCATGGTACGTCTGCTGCGGTCTCCGAGCCCGCCAGCTGAGCAAAGGCAGTTCTGTCCGAGGCTGAACATGAGCTGTGGTCATCTGGGGGCGGGCGGCATCTGGATACGACCTAGGCCCTTGAGAAGTCTCCCCTCTGCCCACCTGTCTTACTCAGCAACTTCACCTCTTCGATCACAATGTCGTGAGTGACCGCTTTGCACATGTCGTACACCGTGAGGGCAGCCAGGCTGGCAGCTGTCAGAGCTTCCATCTCCACTCCCGTCCTCCCCCAGGTCTGACAGGAGCTGCGAATCACCACTGCATGCCTGGCCTCATCCAGGCTCAGAGACACGTCAACATGGTTGAGGGGAATGTTGTGACACAACGGGATCAGCTGGCTGGTCAGCTTGGCTCCCTGAATTCCTGCAATCTGGGCTACTGCCAGCACATCCCCTTTCTTCATCTGGTTCTGCCTCACCATCCCAAATGCTTTCTCACCCAGGCGGACCACAGCACCAGCAGCAGCACTTCTTCTTGAACCTGGCTTCTCTCCAACATCAACCATCGTGGCCCGTCCTTCCTCATCAGTGTGAGTCAAGCTGTCAGAGGCACGAGGTACCTTGGTGCAAGGCCCCGAATCCCTGGCACAGAATTCAGATCCTGGACTTGCCTCTTTGGACTGACAGTCCACAGAACCCTGGCCAACGGGAAAAGCCTCAAGGCACTTAGTGTCAAACGTGGTGCTTGGGTCCTTCTGGAAGACACGGCAGCCTCTGAGCTGGGTTTGTAGAATTCCTGTCATTATGTGCCACTGTTGCTCTGGGTGAGATCCTGGCAGGAAAATTTGTCCTGTAAGCTTATTTTTCATTAATGCTTTTCCCATTTGTTTGGGTAAACTTGCTGTCAAAGTCAGCCAATGGCTAAATGTGTGGCCCCACTGTTTTGAATTTGGGGGATTCTGTAGGGCCTCTTGGCATAGTGGGAATGACATCAATGCAGGCTCTGGGAGGGAAAAGAAAAACCAACATGAGAATGCATCTTACTAACGGGGAAGCTAAGTCTGCAGCAGCTGAGAACCCTGTTGGAGCACTGCTTGGGACTTTCTGTATCGTAGAAGCCTCAGTGTCTACAAACATCCACTTTCATCCTCAAGCTCTTTCTCTTCTCTCTCATCAGTTCTCTGCGTCTGCTGGGTTGTTATTACAAACCCCAAGACTCGAAACACTTATTTTGAGGTCCCTGACAAGAAGAAACAACTTGCTTTCAAAAACTATCAGTGCTTATTGAGAAACAGCAGCCAAAAAATGCTTATAGGAACATCAGTTCTAAAGAAAAGCCAGTCACAGCATCTTGGCTTCCATGTGAGACTGTCCCAGCACCACTCTTCTTTCAAAAGGCTGGCAGGGTTGAAGGGAAATTCTTGCACTTGGATTCTCAACTCTGCCTCTCCAAACACCTTCCAGCACAGGCGGCTGCACTCCCTGTGTTCATCTGCAGGGAAGGGTCGCACCAGCACCTGGGGACAGCAGGGACCCAGCGCGCCGCGTCCACAACGGCACCGTCTGCGAGCTCACAGGGTGGCTCTGTGATGGGAACCTCAGTACTGCCAGCTCGTACCATGTTAATGACAGCTGAAGTTTAAGCACTGGAAAAACCACGCTCCCCTCGTGGACAGACAAATTTTAAATCTACTCAGAAGTATGTTCCAAGTTGAGCTGGCAGAGCTCCCAGCTGGCAGAGAGGTAGAAAACCCTCCTGCCCCTTTTCACCATTTAATCCCTTCGTTCTGGCATTTGCACAGGGCTAAATGCCAAGTGTCAAGACAGGAGGAGTCTTTTTCACATAAAAGCAGTGATTTGCTTTGTATAGACTAAGTGGCTAAACCCTAGTTTAACAGCCTCACTGATAAGTATGTTTCTCTCTCTCTCTCTTTTTTTTTTTTTTTTTTTTTCCCTTGGAGCTCCTGCTCTCTGAGAAACTTGGAATTAGGCTTTGCTCAATAAGCTCTGGTAGCTTTGGTAGCTCTGGTATTCAGGGACTCCCTTACAGGTGAATCAAAGCAGCTTCCTGCCCCTTGCTGAGCCACCTCTGCTGCCCAGGCCTCACCTTGGCCTGTCTGCACGACAGTAACAGGCAGTGTGCACGAGGCAGTGGCTGTGCCCCCTGCCCTCTTGTTATTTAAAAAAAACCCAAACAAATCTCTTCCTTGTTACTCCCAGCCTCTACAAAAACAAGATGGATGGACTTAGCACCTTTTCCATCCAGAGTACTCTTCAAACATTGATCTGAAAGTGCCCATTACCATGAAGGTTAATCAACCATCCATTTTTTTATTTAATCACAGCAATAATCTAAACTCAGGCAAAGGCCCTTTTTGATCACAGCTGATGGCTTATCCCCTAAAATTAAGATCACTGCAAGTTTAGTGGTAATGTGTTTACCCCCAGAGCAATGGGATTAAATGGACATAACTTTTGAGTGTAACATTGCTCTGCTTTAGAAGAGCACAGAAAATGTGCTTATTCCTCCTTTCTTTCCTTGTCTCCTTATACAGCAGGGCCTAACATGAATATTCCTTTTAAAATCCAGGAATTCAAAGTACTCTGTTCTGGGTTCCTTGATTATCTTTCAAGTTGAAGCTAAAGCCCTGGCATGGTGTCTTGTCCTCGGGAAAAGCTGGATTGCAAAGGCAGGCAAGGACTTACTTCTGCAGGGCAAACACAAACGGGAGGCGGCAGGGAAGAGAGGTACCGTTTGCGTGGGCAGAGTTGGTGAGTAAACGGACAGCAACAGGCAGTAATGCACGCAAAGCACCTTGGCTTTTCCTAAGAACCCACCTTTTCTTCAAATTGTACCTAGCCACCTCTATCTTCACCCAAATTGTTTATATATATATAGATCATGGTTTTCAACAGCACTTTGTGTAACGCAACTGAAACTGCATCTCCTCTTATTCTGTTACTGCACCTGAAGTTCAACCATGTTTGTTTCCAGCTAGCACAGCCTGGGGGGGTGGGAGAGAAGGCAGGAGATACTTAAGGAAGAAATTCCCATAACTGAAGTGAACCCATGAGGAGAACAACCTGCCAAATGGAGTATTATTATTAAAGAAAACAGGATACAAACCATGGAGCAAAGGATCAGACAACAGCAGTGCAGGGAAAAAGCCAGGTTTGGCTTACTGTGACTAGCAAAACCAATTAGTGATTTGCACAGCATTCATTAAATTAATTCCATACACACACCCCCCGACTGCTTGCACACCAGCATTACTTGAAGTTTGTAAGTAATTCAAAACAAAACTAGGAAATCTCCTAATGATTCCCCACGTGTCACAGTGGGATAATCTACACTCATCTCCAGTCTCTCCACTGATGCGGTGACTGCCAGCACTTAGCCTCGCAGGGACACGGAACAGCTGGGAGAGGACCTGGACAGGCTCCCTCTTTTACTGTATGTCAGATGCTGTTAAAGCACTTTTCAAAAGGAAATGGGATGGATGTGATCTGTAGACATCCAAACATTGCTATGAAAGCCAGCTTTAGAGTGCAGGGATTCTCTGCAAGGCATCTTGAAAAATTAGGTAGGTCCCAGTGAGTTGTCAAGAGTTTAATATCTTAAAAAAAGACAGGTTTTCCTCTTGCAGCAAGTCAATGCACAATTTAAACAAAGGTTCCTCTTTCTCCTGCAGCAGTGGCCAAATACAAGAGAGCAAAAGCAAGCTGAGAGACAATCTTGCACCACTGAACCCATTCACCTTCAAACTCAACACGGGAAGTGACAGCACGTTAAAGAGGGGCAGCAAGAGAGAAGTAGTCCCAGCAAAACCAGCAACTATGCTAAAAGACCTCTGTAGGTCCTGTTTCCCAATAAAGGCAACACAAGTACTAGCATCTTGGTTAAAAAAAGAGCAGTTGTATCACCTAGTAGCAAAGACCTGCAAGTTAATGCATGTTACCCTTGCCCTCCCCCACGGTACTGGTTTTAAAAGCTGTGTGACAGCTAACCTGCTCCAGAGCATCAGTAGGAGGATGAGACATGGAGGAGGTAAAACCACACTGAAGGAGATGTGAAAAATCAGTATGAGAACGCAGCAGTGCCACACTGCTCGTGAACAGAGCTTCAAGCAGAAGGCAGAGCTAGCAAACATCTGCAATAGACACAGCAAGGAGAAGAAGAGCTCTTGCCCCTAGGGCTGGTTAGAGATCAGATACTACAGTTTCCGTGACTGTGTTCTGGGCCTTGCAGCAGTGAGAGGACGTTTCCAAAGAATAAAACCCCAAGATTCAGATTCTCAGGTAAAGTAGTGGTGAGGTGGGAAAACTTGCATTTCTGGAAGGCTACTGTCTCTATACTTTATAATTAAAGTTGAATTTCTTCATCCAGGCACAAAATGCCATATAAACATCAAGGATACAGCATGGACATTTGGTCGGTTTCATAAAACTCACCCCAAACTGCCTTATTAGTTACTATACTATTCTTGTTAAGTACAAAGGAAGCGGATAGGAAATGACATAGGAAAGCTAGTGGATCCTCATGGAAAAATGTAATAAACTTTCAAAACGAGAGAAAACAAAATCAGCGCTGTCACTGAGAAGACTGGGTAAGGCTTGGTAGGGGCATTAAACCTTTCCTCCTCTTCCACTTCAGTGTAATTTTAACCACAACTGCCTTCTAAGAGACCCATTTCTTTGCCTAAACCTAAGCCAGGACCAAACACAAGTTAAACATAAAAGCCCAATCCACTCTGCTCCCCCAAAGACAAAAACCAAACAAAATCATGGTATGTGTGTATTACGTACTGATTTGTCACCCACCAATCAGGATCATTGGCCGGTTTTTCATCTGGGAGATGTTAAACATGCCTAGAAATAAAATAAGGAACACATAAAAATCCTAGCTTTTTAGGTTTTAAGTCATGCATCTGGTTTATATATTTAGTTTTCTGTTCTTCATAGTGCAACCTGCATGCTATGAAAACCAAAGCTCAACAGAAAGCGAGGGAGCTGGAGGAGAGGGAATGTAGCGTGATATTATGTAAAACCACAGCTGCCAGAGTCTCCAAGCATCCAGCTTCTAGGGGGCTATCATGCTGTAGAACCCTTTCCATGATCTACCTACTACAGAATTCCACCAACTTGGGGCTGTCTCGTTTCTTAACAGCAGCATTTAAAAGTACTAGTTGTATGGACAAGCTGTTAGCAGTGTTCCAGCTCAAAGAAGTCCCATCACAGAAGTCCTCAGGGACAACACTGGGATTAACACAAACTGGAAGAAGACAGACAGTGTCAGGTAAATGCTGCTGATGGCAGTGCCCTTACTAGAGGGGAAAACACCCCTTGCCCCCCTGCCCCTTTCCAAAAATCAAAAATTCAGAAATGAAATGAATGGCCTAAAAGAAAAGGAACCAATCCCTCCACCCCTTCCCTTATGTTTACAAGGCACTATTTTATCTGGGTCAGAGTACTGCACTTTGCAAATTAGTCAGCGCTCAGATTAAAAAACTTCCTTTAAATCTGTTTTATGTATCACAAAAAAAAAAAGGCAAACCCAATTGTGAGTAATCTGGCAGAATCTGGAAGTGAACAAAAAGGCCAAAGCATTTTTTTAGTGTAAAGGGGACTATTCCATGATCCCGAAGCCAGTTCATGTACAAGAGGTCAGCATTCCCAGCTGCAGCCAGATTAGGGTTCAGTTCAGACGTGACTGAAACACAGTTTGTATCAAGAGAAGTTCAGAAAAGACCAATACAGCCTGAGAGCCTGACTGCATCATCACGGACCTTGTGTCATGACCTTACATAGAGCACTAGGTGAGTGGCTACCAATTTCAATTTACCTTTAGTCCTTATTTTACAGCAAACTAATTTTAAGAAAAAAAGGATCCAGTACAACTCCATCAATTTTTGCTTAGCTTTACGCTTTGCTGTTGTTATCATGAGCAGTGGTATTTGCATCTGTGAAGACAAGTCAGTCTGAAAGACTTGCAGACAGTCTGGATTCTAGCTCACGTGGAAAATTAGAAGACTCAAAGCTGACATCCAAATTTCAGAGTAACTGCAGGACTGGTATCTTACCAGCTTTCTACCAGACATCTTTGCCAGATGGGAAAATTCCTTCCTTAGTTAATGCAGCTTCATTCAAGAAGCTTTTCCTTCTTTCTTTCTTTCTCCTGGCAAGTCAGTGCATCCCACAAGCGTACCAGGACATTGTTTTCCCCCCTCATTGCTGTTATTTCTCAGGTACAAAACAAACATACCAGCATGCTGTTTCTTTTTTCTGCCCACTGCTGCTCCAATGATCTGAACCAACTCTTCCTCTGAGGCACCTGACCGTAGGTGATCTCTCAAGGACACTTCTGAATTCCCAAAAAGGCACACCTTTTTGAAGAAGGAGAAAGAGAAGGGAGAAAGAGTAAAATAAATGGCTTTTACAAGTATTTCTTACTAACCCCAGAGTAAAGAGGTTGGAAGAGGCCTATCTTACTGAAGAAAGAGAAAGTTTATGGCGATTTTCTTTATCTCTCTTCATGTAAACAGGCAGAGGCAGCCTGGGACGTTTATGTAACCTAAACCCGTTGGGCCTTCAGGCTGCCTCGGCCATCTGACATCAGGCAGCAGCACAGCTGTTGTCAGTATCAGGTGACAATGCGCAAGAGCCAATTTTTAATTGAAAACTTTAATTTTCCCCCAGAAACTGCCAGTTTCAACGTGGCAGGAAATGGTTAGCCCTCTCACTTCTACAGCCGTTGAGCGAATGTACAGGCTGCTCTTGAAGGAGGAGAGTTGCAAGAAGATGTTTGGGGAAACAAGACTGGATCCTCGTGGAACACAAAAGCCCAGCCCTCACAGCTGCTTGGACCCTTTTTTCATGGGAAATCATCTGCTTGTCACATGTTTAAGATGACTCTGAATCAAAGATTAAAATAAATATTTATATTTACTGGCCTTGTGACCATGTTTTACAACAGAAGTTAACTATGTTAGCAAAACAGAGTAACCAAAAAAAAAAAAGGTGATGTAACACCTCCCTAACAGCCCAACAGGCTTGAACAAGGACACATACAGGATAGATAAACTGGAGTTAGCTGGTAATAATTATGCGTCTTTCCATCCCAGTCTGCATCCCAGCCACTTTTAAGGGAAGAATTTCAACACTGCTTTCGCTGCACGAAAGCAAAGAGAATCACGTTTCGTTACCAACCTTTAGGTTCCCGTCTGCTGTTATCCTCAGCCGATTGCAGGATCCGCAGAAGTGCTCCGACATGGAGGTGATAAAGCTGACCTGTCCCTGGAAATGTGGCACCTTATAACTCTAAAGAAATGCAGAGGAGGAAAAGAAAAGAAGAAGAATCAAATATAGAATCCTCATTTTTAAAGCTCCACTTGCCTGAAGACCAGAAGACATTCTAACACAGATTTTCTTCAGTTCTAAGATCGCATGGCGGGGGGGGGAAGCGCAAAATCAGCTTTGTCAGGGGTTCTGGTCTATTCTGCCCTGTTCCTAGAAATTCACAAACGTGTAAAATGTTTGCTCTTGTAGTTATCAGCTGACAGGTTATGCCTGCAGGCATATTCTTGCTCAGATGGCCATGAGCCATAGATTCATGTAGGCTAGAAACCCCCCTCGTGACACTGCACGCTCTAAAGAAATACCGTTATTTCACTGAACACCATCAGGCTTGTTAACGTGCAGTCGTAGCCAGACAAAAGTTTCAAAAGCTGCAGGTACAGGATACAAGCCTGCCATTATTTATCTCTGTCCAAGGCATCTAGCAAACATGCTGTATTGCTAAAGGTAGACCGTGAGCAGGGTTTAACAGGAGCCCAGCCACATGCAGGCAGCCTGACCAAAATCCCAGAGTTACTGAGTATTTTTTAATTTGCTTGTCAAATATAAATGGCAGACTTGAGTGAATTTGGGGATTTAGAGTTTTTTTTAAAGGATGTGGGCACATTTCATATGTTCTTTGACTAAGCCTACCTTGGCTGTGCTGGAAGCTTCACAGGGCAATTTCTCCAGTTCAGGCCATCGCTGCCTAATTGTATCAAGCATTTCTTTGTAGCTCACCATCTTCCTGAAGTTCCATTTATTGCCTAGAATTAACAAAACCAGCATAACTTTAGACTGTGGATTTTATTTTTTTTTTTTAAATTAGCAGAGAACCACCTTTACATTCCCCACAAATCTCAGTTTCCCCTGTAGGTGTCCCAGCCCCAACTAATCCTGCTACTAATCCTTCTCCAGCTTATCCAGGGAAGACAGATAAGCTGTGAAAAACACAACATAAAACTTAAGGCAATTCCTAATTCCCAAAACAGCTCACCAGAACTTGCAGAGACAAACCCACGGGGTGAACAACCACCAATCAGATTCATCTGTGTCCAAGACACGCTCCACGCCACTAAGGATCTGGAAGCAGGACCGCTTACCATCAAAGGGCATGTACTCTATGAACCGCACATCAAGGGGCAGATCCTTTGTGAAATCCACAAAGCTCAGCAGTTCATCCTCATTGAAGCCTCGCATCACCACACAGTTTACCTGCAGGAAAAGCAGACACCTGAAATCAGTGAGCACAGTATGACCTTCTGCCCTCTTACACAAGGTTTCGTAGTCCCTGCAGAAGGCAAGGTAGATAGGAAGAACTTTTGGTTTTTTTGGAAAGAAAAGGTGGCAAGAGAAGCTGGCAGGTTTGGAATGGTACAGATGATCCTTTCTGCCAAACCTGCCTGTTAAGTTTTTGCATCCAAACTAAATAAAGTTGTTAAAGTTGCCTGGATAAATGGAAGACTAATAACAGTGGGGTAACAAAGACATTGTCATACCCACCTAAGGTATGGCAGCTTTGACTGTTTAAAATGACAACGTCACTCCCCAGCCCTACGTTGTACGGCTGCTGTGAAAGAACTGGCAGGGTGGCTCCTCCAGCTCTCCTTTTAGCCGATGACAGGCAAATGCCCCCAACCAGGCAGCGTTCACAGCACACTCCGTAACCATAGGCTGCAGAATGACTAGCTCTGCCTTCCTCCAAAAGGAGTTTAAAACTAAGTTTTCCGCACATTCCTCATAAATGTTAATTATTCCAATTTAAATGGTTTAAGGCAGTCCTGTCTGCTTTATCTGAAAAACAACAGATAGCTGTGCAGGTGCTAAAACCTTCCCTGTTAGCACGGCAGACTTATATGTCCGAGCATCATGCATCATCATTCTCAGGATCTTTCAGGAAAGCCTAAAACCTCGTTTAATTTCAAGTCTTTTTCATATCTCTGTAGCCTAAGCCACTTACACATCTTCCAAAGCACAGGTGAAAATAAGGAAACCACAACTGCAGAACTGCAAACAGCTGAGGTGGGGTGAAGTTTCACGTTACAGCTAACCTGGTCTACCTGCACCCCCAGAGGAGGACTCCTTTCCCCTCTCTCCCACTGGCACCAGTCAGAGCCTGCTGTAGGAGATAAACCAGGAGAAAATGAATGCCTTTCTGCAGGGCAGTTTTCTGCCTGTTAACTCCCCTGGCCAAGTTCACAGATGGGTCAGACAAATGCCAAATCAACAGAGGGGGTAGGAAGAGGCAAGTACAGAGCAGGACCAGCCTGTAGCCTGCAGCTAGGCAGTCAACAGGCTTTGTGGCAGAGTGAAGCGGTACGCTCAGCTGCGTGAGGAGATGATATGAATTGCCCCCATCACTTCTTGATGTGATCTTCAGGCTACTAACACTTTTTTCAGTCAAATAAAATTTTTCTTTAGGCAGTCTTAACTGAAAATTATTCACAGGGGAAGCAGAAATAATTCCCCATCTGGTGAGCTGTATCTTTTATCACCATTTATGGTAAAACACAACAACTCCAGAGTATATAAACACTGGCTTTACCTTAACAGGACGGTAGCCAAGTTCAGTGGCTTTGTGGATTCCTTCCATTACCTTGTGAAAGCCTAAGATACAAAAAGAATAAAAATTTATTTTTCTTGTTTAGAAACAGAATGCAAAAGGAAGTTATTAAGTACAAGACAAAAGATGACAAATAAAGCCCAATCTGATTCAGCAGACAGGGCTGCACGTAGGACGAGCTGCACATAAAGAGACTTCAATGCTACACACCCCCTCCCCAAAGACTGCCAGTGTTACTGTGGTCAAGTCAAGAGAGATACATTTTTTAACTGGTATATGGCTACTCAGAAATACTGGTATGCTCTTCTGCATCTTTGGACATCCATGTGTAATTAGCATATGATTCTCCACTTCCCCACAATTCAGCTTTGCCTTGTGCTGTTGTTCTTAAAGGGAGTGGCAAGCCTTAGTGGACCACCTCCAGGTGCAGTGAAGAAAGAACACTAAATCAATGTTTATTTGATAATAATAGCACGTGTATGTTCTCTGAAATGGCAGAATCTCACTGTTTTGAAACAGACAGCAATATTGCTAAGTGAATTTTAAAAAGAACTTTCTAAAGTATGTATGGAGGGGAGCAGGGTTAGGA
The DNA here is from genome assembly GCF_000690775.1 of Eurypyga helias. Classification (NCBI taxonomy): domain Eukaryota; kingdom Metazoa; phylum Chordata; class Aves; order Eurypygiformes; family Eurypygidae; genus Eurypyga; species Eurypyga helias. The sequence continues at coordinate 4,575 of NW_010238672.1, read as the reverse complement.
ACAAACAAAAGCCCCTTGATTCCCTGTGCAACCCTGGCTACAGATGTAATGGGCATCCCAAAGCTACTGTCTACCCATTAGTTTGAAGATCACAGACAGCATTTTACAGGATTGCCATTTTTATGATTTTTTTAAACATGTAAAATTCATGAGCACAACTTGGGGAGGGTATTAGAGCATTTAGGAAAGAAATTTGTTTGGCCTTTGACCCTTGAAAAGAAATGAAACGTATCAGAAACTGCAATGACTTCAAGGAACGACGTGCCTGGTCTCACTGTACCAGAACTGTCAGCTGCTCCCAGACACAGATATATAGTTAATGTAGGGTTAAGTATCTTCAACCCCTCATGTACCTTCTAAATTTGGAAGAAAAATAAAGCAACAATGTTATTTTGGAATTCCAAAGGCCTTTAGGAAAGCCTCTTAATCATCTCATTCAAACCACACCTTCTGTCAACTTTATACAAAGTTAAGACCTTCCATCATGGTATCAATTTTACATTTGACCTATTATTCTTTCCCAGGCACACTCACCAACTGGCAGAGAAGAACCAAGAACGAGACAGGAAGCTACCGAGCTCTGGGTACGCAGTTCTGGTGAGTGGGCGTGCTCAGGTGCTAGCCCTGTGTTTGTGAATGCCTCTCCTGCCCTGTCAGGTGCTGGAGACTGCGTTCCCTTCCTTTTCTGCACTCCGAACTCAGGTGTGAGACACCAAACACTGTCTGAGATTGAGCTGCTTCTTCCAAAGCTGTAGTCTTCCACAGCAAATACTTTATGGATGCTAGCAAAAGGGCAGTATCTTCCAAAAGTTGTGCTGACAATCCCTGTGCTGTTCCTAGTTCCATGTTTTTCTGCATAGGTCCATCACACTCCTCTTCCTTATCTACTGGAAACTCAGATTCTCTAGTGAAGAGATGATACCTTCATTACCTGTTGGTGCTTTACCAGAAATAAGCCTTTCACTTAACTGCTTAAAAAACCTTAAAAACTTAAAAAACCTTTCACTTAACTGCTTTCTGGCCAGTAAAGGCATTATAAAGCATGAACACAGGAAAGCAGAAGATGCTAACTGTTTTATAAGCAGGTCCTAATGCTAGTCCTGGCTGCAAAAGAGAGGCGAAGATCAAGGAGAAGACAGCAAACTAACTCCTGCAAGCAACTGTTTGAACTTCTAACTTGTCACCCTTCTCCTTCACCACCCACTGGTTTTCAGCATGCCCAGGAAGTGTGCAGCAGAGGTGGTATAGCTTTCATTCCCATTAAGCAAGTTTGCAGGTTGAATGTGGCAACAGAGATAATGATACACTGGTGTAAGCATATCCCAGAGCCAGGAATGGGATCAAAAAGCTCTGCAACAGCTCGAAAAACCTTATGTGCAACTTCAGGATTGCAGAAAGGTGGAGCTGAATTTAACTAAAAAGGCCAGGAAGCAATCACTAGCAAGCAGCAGGTCAAAACTGCACGTCTGAATACTCGCAAGCTTGGGCTCAGCTCGCTGTAGAGGTATGGAACAGGGTTACAGCTCCCATTGCAGCCAACTCAACATCCTTCTCCATTCTGCCTCTCAACTCCTGCCACGCTATCACAAGAACATGGTTTAGAACAGCTATCAAAAATCTCTACAAACAAACAAACAAAATAGTAAGCTATTCTGATTAACAACAACTATGAGCTTGTATCCACTAAAAGATTTTGGGGGCAGGGTAATTATTTAAAATAAAAATTTGTTACAGTAAGAAAATAAAAATCTGTAACTATGTTTCATGTTTTGAAGTTGCCTGTTTTCTCTTTATGGAAAGCTGTTAGGAGTTCATTTGTATTGCCACACTTACTGAAACATCTTCTAGTTTAAAGTTCTTGTGTGGTAATGGAGCAAAAACAGTAAAACCAAAACATTTCAAAATATCAGAGCAGAAATGAATACTAAATGTCATTGTGCCAGGAAGTATTGTCAAGGCACAGAAGCTCTCTAAGTTTTTGTTTGACATTTCAAAAATGACAACCCTTCTCCTCTTCCATCCAACGAAAAGTTTCTGTATTTTCATCCTTTTAGATTTCCAACTTTAAAACAGAGAGAACCTGAGACACATCTAGAACAATCCCAAGTGGGACAACACCTCCCAGCATTTAATCCTTACAGGAAGGAAGGCTTCAAGAAAGCCTGGCTACCTACAAGAAAGTAGTTTTTATTTGTTCATCCCTTAGAATGTGGTAGATGGGGAGAAGTGCAAATATTATGGTTCTCTGATGTGCTTTCACACATCAGTGAGACCCCTGATCATCTCACAGTCATTGACTCCATCCCAGCTGTTTGGGAATAAAAGAAGACGTAATGCAGGTCACCTGCACCAAAGACACAAAATTCCAGCCTCCTCTGAAAAACCCTAGAATGAGTTTCTGGAGGAGCAGAAAAATCGATTCCAAATTTCTTGAGCTCCTGGTTAGCTCCATAACCAGATGTCACCTTGACTTTCCACAGAAGTTACCAGCCTGTAGGAATCTAAGACCAGGAATCCCTCTCACCTTAACAGAGCTATATCTTGTTGCCTCTGGAACTGCCACAGGAGACAGGGTAGCACAGTAGGGCAGGCACTTTATTCTCTGCTCATTCCATACCTGGAAATCTCCTATTAAATAAAAAACTCTCAAAAAAGAATTTTTTTACATAATTTCAGCCCTTAAGAAGAGAAAAAGCCCAGCTCAGTGTTACTGTTTTTACCTGACTGCCACTTAAAAAATACTATTTGGTGACTTTATTTTCTTCCTTGAAAACATTGATTCAGAGAAGCTTCCCTGTTCATTCTGTATGTTATTCAACTGAGCAACTTCTCTCTTTGTGGTTAGAGACCTTTTTTTTTTTTAAAGGGGGAAGAGAACATTTGTATAAATAAAAATTACCATCATCGTCCACCAATAACTTTTAGTTTACTTTATAAACAGCACATTTCTAAAAACTTCCAATTGGACATGAAGAGCTGTGGCCACATAATTCAGGAAGCTGGAGGATCAGGTTTGCCCCTTCAGTAGCAAAGGAAGGGCTTGCTGCCAGCCAATGTCACAAACCAGGTAATATTCAAATGCAGAGAGCAGAAGGAAAGAGCACAGCCAACACCTGCTTGTGATCAGATGCTCCCAGATACTTCTCTGGGAGCCAATTGTGCCATGACACAACCAGATTAATGCAACAGCCTACGCTGGAAGGTTAACGCTCCAGTCAGATTTATGACAGGAACAGATTTCTGCACCGTGATGTAGAAACATGAAGAAAGTGCTCTCAGAGAGACTGTAGACAAGGACACCTTTCTGCACCTGTCAGCAGAACTTCGATTTGATAACAGAGTGATACAGGCCTTGAAATTCCTTCTCACAACATCCCAGATTCCTACCAGCCCTTGCCCTAATTTTATCTTACGCAATTGCGCCATCTCGTGGCTACTTGGAGGTTTGACTGAATTAAACGTCCAGGGTGACAAAGTTGCATTACTGGGCAGAAACAGCACGAAACGAGATCAGATCAGTTTTAGGTTGGAAAGAAACCCAACTGTGAAGTTGAACTTCACGATGAGGATTCATTTAAACAGTGATCTGTAACACTGAGCACATGCAAACATTTTTCAAGCTCTGTTTGGAATTACTAGCTGAATCGGAGAGAAGTTACAAAGCTAGCACCCCTCCGCAAGTGACCTCAGGCATGGTTTATGTTTATTCCTAGCAAAAAGTAGTGGAGGTAGGGAGCATCACTAATCACGAGTGAGACCACTGCCAGCATGCCCCAAATATAACTTCTGGAAAATGCCACGATTTGTGATAAGAAGTTCAGTTCTTGTGGCATCTGGAACAGGAACATCTGTTTTTTGAACAGTATTAAGAACAGCAGCACACAAGACCAAAACAAGATTCAGAGAGTCCTCTTGATACCCATGACTAACCAGTAACCGGCCAGTTACTGGCAGCTGTAGTCTCAGTCCCACCAACTGTGGTGAGTTGGACATCGTCTACTCCACCAGCTCAAATTAAGGGCTCTACCTGCCTGAGGATTGTAGAAAGAAGGAAAAAGAGTCACTATCAACCAACCCCCTGTAAGCTACTTTTCTGAGCCTCAGGATAGCAACCCACTCCCCTCCCAAAATAACAGAGTGTGAAAGACAGGCCAAACAACTCACAACATTACTGCAAGTATTAACACGGTGGCCTTAGCAGACAAGCCTGTACCTTTCCTGCGGACAATGAACTCAAATTTAGCTGGGACCAAGGTATCCAGGCTAATGTTAATGGCATTCAGTCCTGCTTCCTTCAGTCGGGGCAGCAATCTGGCTAAGTTGATCCCATTGGTTGTCACAGCAATGGTTTTCAGCCCTTCTAGCTTGTACAGCTGACCTAGAAAAAGTAAAAAGAACACTTTGAAAAGAAGTAATTCAACTGTAGTTACACAGAAAACCCAGAAGAGGATATGTGAAACAAATGAACAAAACAGTATCACTGAGGGTGTGAGGAAAACATGGACAACTTCAGTGCTTCAGCCTTCTTCCCACTGTTTTGGCCCGAGACACCTATTTTCATAGAATCATAGAATG
>NW_010238671.1:0-923 GCF_000690775.1 Eurypyga helias | reverse complement strand
TGCTTCGTGCGCGCCATCGCTCTCCGTGCAGCTCGCTACAGAAACTCAGAAGAACAAGTGAGCTCTGTGAGAAGGAAACCTGCACCGACTCCTTTTTATAGCAGAGCTCTGCTGTTCATTGGCTGACGGGAGCGACCGATCTCATTGGGCCAATTTGAAAACCCCGCGTTAACCCCCTCTATGCTAAATCCTGCTCTCTACCAGTGCAGTTGCAGCCGTTTCATTTTCCGCTTCCTTTGAAAAATATTTCTTCTTTTCAGCGAGTTGTCTCTAGCAATGGTGCCCTTCTTCACATTAATACTTCTCATACAACCTGTAGAACGTGTCCACTACAAAAGACAGGTTAATAAAAAAACGTATTAGCTAAATTTGTTTGAACGATAATAAGCTGTTCTTTCAGGTTTACTTAGTAAAATCTAACACTGTAAAAACCAGCCATATTCATTTTCCCGTTCTAATTTATTTAGCTACCTATTTCCAGAGAAATCTAATGCTTTAATTGCAATGCAAAACTAGAAGTCTCATATCTATGTGCTTTATGGCAGTTAAAATCATGTACATTATCATATTATACACATAATACACAGACTCACTAAGTACGATTCACAATCCCAACATTCAGAAGAAAAACAGGAGAAACAAATACTAACGAAATAAACCTTTAAAGAACTTCCTCATTTTTTGGGGGGAAAAAAAACCCAAAACCACCCAACACTACTAATTCAATCTGTAACGAGCAGGGCTCGGGGAGACTTCAGGTCCTGCTGCGGCTACAGGATGCTTCCAATTCAAAAATCCAACGCTTTTTCGTCCAATCACAGCTGGGAAGGCGGGGTCGCAACAGTATAAATGCGAGTCTCGGGTTGCGGTGGTACATTTCCTGAGAAGAAAGCACCGGGATGGCGCGCACGAAGCAGACGGCT
>NW_010238670.1:328-2864 GCF_000690775.1 Eurypyga helias | reverse complement strand
CTCCAGCGACACCCCAGCGGGTCACCCGGGGAGCAGCCCCAGCTGCAGAGGCACAGGAGCACTTTTCACCGCCCCAGGCTTGGGCGAGCTCAGCACAGAGCCTGGGCTGCTGCCGTCCTGCGTCCCCAGTCCTGTGATCGCTGTGGGGCTGCGGCACGTGGCCGAGAGGCCTCCAGGTCCCTTGGCTCCTGCTAACGGGGAAACGTTGCCACTTCCCTGTGAACCTGTGGAACTCACTCTCCCGAGGCAGGGCTGCAACCAGCAACGGGTCAGCCACCCTCTCCTTCCTGCAGTGTCACCCAGCCACTGCTGACCACTCGTAGCCGGGAACCTCTTCCCATCTTGCTGGATTATTCCTCAGTCGGCCAAGTCCACGCTGCTGGGTCCCTCCTCCAGGCGCGCTGGGGTCCATACCGGGACGAGCGCAGCTCCAGAGGGGCTGCAGGATCCACCCAGGCCTGTCCATGCCCCTCAGGAGGTGACAAGCTCCGCGGCGACCAGGCGAGAGCCCTGGCAGGGGTCGTGCCCGCTCCGTCCCCTTCCCGCAGTCCCAGCTGGCTCCTTGCATTAGGATTCGCGGCAGCTTTGTTCACGCTTCGAGGGGAACGCACAACCCCACGCTGCTGCTGTGAAGCACAGAGCTCCGAGACATGCGCCTGCGGTAAGACATGGTCTTCTGAAATCGGATACCAGCGGGGCTGCAGTGTCCCAGTTTCTCTCTCCCAGCGTCCCCGGTTTGGTTTTCCCGTCTGCTTTCTTGGCCGCCTGCAAGTTGGCAGCTCCCGCCTGGCGTTTCTCTCCGTTGCCTTGTGCTGTGTGTGTGTGCTTTTTCCTTCCTTCGTGGGCTCAGCTGTAGATCCTTGTTCTGATTCTGTGCAAAATGACCTAGAAAACAAATTCTTTTCAAACCATTGCAAGAAAAGAAGAAAAAAAAAAAAAGGGGAGGGGTGGCACAGAGAAAACACATTGAACTGATTTTCTGGAGAAGAATTTTTCCAGAATTCAAACCCCAGAAATCTGCTTTAGCGCAAGACTCCACATCTCCCTCGCCTTCTTTCCCACACCCTTTTCTGGGGTGAGGAGCGGGAGGTTTGCACAAAGCCAGTGGCAGTGTCATGACAGACAAGTATTTCCTTCGGTTCCACAGCCAAGTGACCTCTGGCACAGCCCAGGACGCGGGCCAGGCGCTGATTTGTAGATAAGCTCGGAAAATGCTTCCATTCCCAAAAGGAAAACAAGCAGCACCAGGCTTGGACAGGGCCAGGGCTAATTGCTGTGCTTAGGGAAGGCAAAGCTGCCCGATGCACCGGGAACCGTGCCGGCCGCAGTTATTCTTTTCACGTGTCTCAAATCTCCCCTAATCTTTTCCCGTTGACTGAGAAAATCTCTGTTGGTGGATCCTGGCGCTCCGGGTGTCCACGCTTCCCAAACCGGCTCAGCTCGCTGAACGCCCAGCCTGGGGCCGGGACCCCGTGGACCCCCCCGTCCGCCTCCTCAGCGCCATGCCGGGGCACACAGCTTCCATCCCCGACGGGATCCATTCCCATCCCAGAAACTTGCCTGTACAGATCTGTTCCCGACTGGAATGTTCAGCTGTGGGCAGAGGCAGTTAAAATTTGCCCCAAGCGTCGAGGCTGTGCCCTTCACGTTTCTCACCCCGGTCCTACGTGCGCGCAACCGCCAAGCATTTCCTTCATTTCGAGCTACCCAAAACAAGCGTTTGCCTGATTTATTCTTTCGCACCCCTTCCCGGTGTCACGTGGGATGCGGCACCCTGCCTGGGCCGGCCCCAAGGAGTTATTTAGGCTCACATCTGCTTTAAGCACCGAGCTGCGCTGGGCATGTAATCTGGCTCTCCTCGGCTTCGGAGTCTCTCAGCCGTTAGTTTCTCTCTTATATCCGCTTGCAAAAGAGCTCTATAAATTCTTTAAATGTCAAGTGGTTATGGCCTATTCCCGGGCTGACTCAGTTGGATGTAACCGAGGTTGCGTTTCCCTTGCAGCTATTGGCTTTTTCTCCATCCTCAGCGCTTTTTTTGTCTTTTCTGGTGAGTTTTTCCCTGCCTTGCTGGCCACAGGAGCTGAGCCAGCGAGCACCGCCGGCATGCCTTAACCCACGCACGCATCACCTCTTCGGTCTCTCAAGTACATGGCCAAGGGTTTTCTTTTTAATCCAAAAGAATTAAAGGTCTCCCGAGGCCTTGGACTCGAGGGATTATCCTTAGTCTTGGCTCACTGTCGCCATCCTCTCAGCCGAGCCCAGGCAGGAGCAACTGAATCCCACGGTGCTTTCAAGGCGGCTGGGAAGTGAGGTGGCAGGAGGTTTGAATCCAGCTCCCAAAAAACACCCCCACAGTAGGTCACGCCAACAGTTCCAGAGCCGACGGCAGTCGCTCGGCTTGCTGACACCCTCTGCGGAGGGATGGACGGGGTAAGGCCTGAATTAGTACCCCGAGCTCTGGCCAAGGTCTTGCCTCGACAGTCCTGCGGATGCGGTGGCCCAGAAGCCCACGTTGATATAAAACCCTTTCCAGAGA
>NW_010238670.1:0-226 GCF_000690775.1 Eurypyga helias | reverse complement strand
CGCCTGCCGATGGACCTCAAAGGGGAGCCAGGACCGCCCGGAAAGCCCGGCCCACGTGGACCACCCGGCCCCCCCGGCTACCCAGGAAAGCCGGGCACGGGGAAACCAGGAATGCACGGCCAGCCCGGGCCCGCTGGGCCCCCCGGTTTCTCGGGCATTGGGAAACCCGGCATCCCAGGACTCCCTGGAAAGGCGGGTATGAAAGGGATGCCCGGAGCCAAGGGCG
>NW_010238669.1:1343-3376 GCF_000690775.1 Eurypyga helias | reverse complement strand
ACGAGTTTCAGCCGTTCTCAGCCTGTCCATGAGGAGGCTGAGGCGGGGGCACGCTGTCGGAGCAATGCGCTGCTCAAGGGACAGGGGGCCACCGGACAGACCACAGCCCCCAGGGATGGGGGACACATCCTGCTGGGGCCAGGCGTGCCCACCTAGCTCGTGACCAGGCGGGGAAGAGCAATGGACTCAAAGCACGATCCCAGTGCTGCCGGCAAAGTCCAAGCAGCCTCCTCCCCTGCCCGGCCTCCCCTTCCCCACTGCCCCAGCCTCCACCTTGTCAATAAATAATACATTAAAGCGTATGGCCTCCGTATGGATTGGCAGGGGGACGCTGCACTGCACCCAAAACCCCAGCCCCTTCCCCCACCAGGCAGCGGAGTGCAAAGCCCACCCCCCCAGGGCCAGGGGGAACGCCCCTGACTGGGGACACGGTGGGAACACAGCTTCCAGAGCCGAGTGCAACCCCCTTCCAGCAGCTACACGAGCACCAAACAATCTCCTCTCGCTGAAGTTTACTGGTTCTGACAGAGCGTTACCAGGGGGAGCAGAGAAACAGAGAGATGGAGCGGAAGGACATTGTTCCAAGCAAGGTCAGGTAAGAGCTTTCCTCACACGCAGCCGCTCCTGAAACTGCAGACTTCTGGCCCAACTCTGCCATCAGCAGCCGTCGGGTCGCTCCCGAGGGAGCGCGGAGACACCACACTTGCTCCACCAAGGGACCATCTTGAGGTTCAAGCCATCAGCTCCCTTCCCAGGTTATCCGGGCAAAGGACTGACGGCTTCGGGGGTGCTTCCGTGCTTGGGCACCTCTGAAGGACAGCTCAGGCTCACCAAAGGCTTAAGCGGAGCTGCCGGGTGGGATGAGGAGGGGTGAGAGAAAGAGGGCAGGTGGGAGGTGGTGGTAACATTCACCTTTATTAGGTAACAGATGCTCACGAGCCCTGGAACAGGGTTTTCAGACAGCAGATATGTTCCCTGGAGAACCTCCCCACCACCAGTTGCACCTCGTATCACAAAGCATCCCTACTCCCAACTCCATGTGGATAAATAGACCTTCTTCACAGAATCCATAAAACAATTATTTCCTCCCACTCGCCAACAAAAAATGTTACAGTATATACACACACATATAAAAAAATGTTGTAGGGACAGATGGGCAGCAAATTTATGAACAGTGTAGAAAAAACAGGGAAAAGATCCCTTGCCCTGGAGGGGAGGGAAGTACCAGCAGTGCTGGGACCCTCCTTGGATCATGCCGTTAGCTGCCAGGGCTTCAGCCCCGCAGCCTCCCCCCAGTCCAGCCGGTGCTCCCTGCCCCCAGGACTCGGGTCCACCGTTAGTGACAAAGCAAACCCTCAGCATCCCCGTTTCCCAAAGTCCCGCGTCCTCTTTCACTACAGCACAAGACTTCCCACGTGCTGGACGCAGACCTGGGGAAATAGGAATTAACTTGGAGGTTGCCACAGGCTGCCCGTTTCTGTACTTTATGAAAAACCCACGGCCAGGAAGACAGTGCAAGAACCAGAGGAGGAAAAGTAGGAGGATGCGATCCACCTCTCCCCAAAAATGGGATCATGGATAAACTAGGAAGCTTGGGATGGGCAATCAAACCCCACCCCAACCCAGGAGCTGTTCTGCACGCTCAGGACACCCGCTCAAAGCAGAAGTGGCTGCCACCACCCCAACCAGAGCACCCCCTGCACCGATCGAAGACACGTGAGAGCAACCTCTCCCCCCTCAAAGGATGAGCTCCCCTCCAACTGCACAGGCTGCCGGCCATCGGTGCTGGGGGTCCACCCGCTATTCCCCAAATAAAGCAGGGGAGGGAGGGAAACACCTTCTGGTCCCCACGCTTTCGTTGGCAGCTGTGGCACAGGGTCACTGGGAACGGACTTTGCTGGGAGACAGGTTTCTCCTGGCCTCAGTTTCCACCCTGCTGAAGCCAGGCGAATCTAGGACTGGCAGGACTTGTGTTCAATTCCTGGATGCCAAAAGACCCCGTGCAGACCGAAACCACACCCCTTTCCCTCATT
>NW_010238669.1:0-1330 GCF_000690775.1 Eurypyga helias | reverse complement strand
GGAACAAGCGCTCACGTCCCTCTGCTAAAGCTGGGTACGTGTAGAAGCCTCTTGCAAACCAGCCCAAGTTCTGATTCTGCAGGAGCCAGGCTGTGTGGGCCCAACTGGGACAGGACGGGAACGGGCTGCTGCCTGCATCCAAGTGTTTCTAGGTGCCGACAGGGAGCACGCAACGGCTGCGCCCAGGGATGCGGCGACGCCTGCCCACCAAAGGCTGGCTCCCACGTTTTGCGCTTCTTTGGAGAGATGCAACAGGAAAGGCGGAGAGAAAGAGGGCAAACTGTCCCCTCCCTGTCCCCGATCCGCCTCCTCCTCTCGGGAAGTTGCAGGTGATTCAACACCTGCCAAGTCAAACTGCTCTGAACAGCGATGGCTACAGAGCTGGGAGACTCCCACCCGGGGCCAGCGCCTCCCAGGAGCTGCTGAGCAGTTGGAGGGAAGGAGAAACACCCGAAGGTGAGTTCGGGGACTGGGAGTTGAGTAAAATAAAAAAACCTGGTTCTAAAAATCGTTTCTGCACCAACAAAAAGGCACCCGAGCAGCGTGACCCTTCACGCCGGGCGCTGCACAGCCACCTCTGCTGCCACCCGGTGCAGGTGACCAACCCCCTGCCAAAAACTGGAGGCAGCTCTGATCACAGGAAGGAGAAGCACAAAGGGGAGAGGAAGGGAAATCTGCTGCATCATTCCCATAGGTTTTGTAAAGCCACAAACACTCCTATAAAAAACCTGTATAAAAACTGTAGCGAAATTTGCTGGGCAGTACTGGCCCCACGTGATACTCCCAGAGCACCTCTGTAAGCTGGGTCTAGGGGCCTTCCAGAAAGCCGGTGCCTTCCCCCTGCTCTCTCAGGAATTTTGCACCCCCCCAGACCCCAGCAGCCCCGTGGGGCAAGGCTTGAGCAGATCCTCTGCCCTCCCCAGAGGTCTGCTTCTGCAGAGGTGTTTGGGAAAGGAACAAGGTGTCCCTGAGGACAGACAGGGGATGTGCCACTTTTCCATGCCTTGGGATTGTGGGCGTCTCCCCCCGGCAGGGATGGGGGCTCCAGATGGGGGTGGTGCGCCCCCAGCCACAGCCTTAAAACCCCCAACTAGACAGATTCCTCCTGCAGCGCCTGAGAAGAAGCAAGGGGGCTAATAAAGCTAAACCTGGGGCAAGTTAAAAACACCAGAACAAACCCAAAACCCTCCCTTCTCCCACCCCATCGCGATCCCACTGGCACAGCCCTAACCTAGCACTTTTTTTTTTAAGCTCCAGAAGGGAAGTCCAGGCTGAGGGTCAGCCGGGCTGTCTTCGCACGAGGCGGCCCCGCGCCGGCGTTAGGAGGCGG
>NW_010238668.1:0-16621 GCF_000690775.1 Eurypyga helias | reverse complement strand
TGGCTGAACCCAGCACACTTTGTCTATACTAATTTCCACTCTTTCTCTAATGTAAACCCATCAGGTTTTGTCTGAGGAAAATGCAACACACCCTTACTGATGGAAAAATTGAAAAAAACCCGTGTTATTAAGTCTTGAGATGACTATAGAGAATATACAAGAGTAAAATAAAGTAAGTTCTCATAACCAATTTGCCGCAAGGTTGATTTTTAATTTGTGTGAGTTTTTTTTCCAGCAGTAAGGCATAGGGGTTTCAGTAGTAGTTGAGTTTTAACACCATCTGATTTCAGTATGACTTTTGCCCTGAAGTGTAAGACTACTGAAGAGGGATATGTATATTTTCAATGATGCACCTAATGATATGCTAGATGATATTGATGTCTATTGACTAATTTTTAGTGCTGAATATGTAATTTTAAATAAAATAAGCATAAGTTCAATTATTTAATCACTTAACTACCTTTCTAGAGTAAAATATCATGAAATGGATTGTCTTTTTATATTTTGCATGATCAAATACTTTTCTAATGCTCATGAAATGAAAAAGGTTGATTTGTTTTTCTTTCTCACATAATAGCACCAAAACACATTCAGAATGGGGTTTGGTGTCAGAACAGCCCTTCCTCATTAATACAATTTAGGAGCTTCAGCTTAATTCAGTATAATTCCTCTAAATTAAGTCTATAGTAAAACTACCATACTTCTTTTGCCTATTTCTTTATTTACTTACTTATTTATGTACTGGGGGGAGGGGGATGTTTGCTATTATTTTATGCTACCTTACAAATTTTGGTTTCACTTACATGCATAAAAAATGCATTTTTTCATTTTTTTCAATTCCATTAAATTATGTTGAGTATGAATAATCAATTTTTGTAACAGCTGTAACAGAGGAATTTAAAAGAGTTCATTTTCCCTCATTTCACAGATTCTCTACATCCTGAGCTCAGATTCATCCGCACATTTTAGGTATCTGTCTGAGTAATCAAAAACATGTATGATAAATCACGTATACAAGCAGGGTGAATATTAATGTCAAAGACAATCTTAATTGTAATATTTTTTTAAAATTTAAGTTAATTACTTTGCAAATACAGTAACTATTCGAAAAACTATATTACAACAATTTTTTACATTTCTTCAAAGAAAAAGATTATCTCCTCTCCCTGCCTCTTTTTCTTCCTCCCCTTGTTACATTTTGGGTCATCAAACAGCCTCAGTGTGACATTCTCATGCATTACAGAAACTTCAGCTCCACCACACTGGCCCAACTGAAGCTAACAAAAATATTAATAGCAATAGTCTGTAACTTTAAAAAAGAAATAGTGTTTTCCTTTTATGATCAGAAAATGTAGGCTTCTGAGAATACTTGGTGGTCAGACGATTTTACACTGGTTATTTGGTTGCAGAAACTGACATTATGTGAAGTGAATTCTTTCAGAATTTTGTTTAGACAAAGGGATCTCTTTCTAATTTTATTGTCATGTAATAATGGTCTGTTCTGAATTAGAGCTTCCTATCAGATTTCATGGATACATGTGCAGGCCAAAAGATTTCACATCAAGTTTTAAAAAAATATCCTATCTTATGATGATTCAGAAAAAGTCACAAAGGGAATTGGTAGTTTTCTGCGAAGGAAAAGTAGGTATTTCACTGGCTGCTTTTAAATATTGAATCTGAGGAAAAGAGAGTATTACGGTTACTATTATCAATTCGGTTTATATTTTTATTTTCTTTAAAATTTATAGAAACTAGAAAATTTTTTATAGAAATGGAAAATTGTTTATAGAATAATTTTCTTTAACTTAGCAATATTTATTTTAACTTATTAGTATCTTTTAAATATTTTATTATATGATTTTATTCTACATTATAATATCTCCATTACAAATTTAATTCACACCATACTTATGAACAATTGAATACATAATTTGCTTGTAGTCTAAAAAGGAGAAATAAGAAATAACTGGGTTATTATATTGCTGTGTCTTTTGATATATGTTGAATAATATGTTTGCTGCTAAATACCATGTCTCCCAAGTATTCTTAAAACAGCTTGTTTGAGAAGGTACCATCTGATAGCTATAAGTTGTATTTAGTAGTCTCTAGGAATTAATGTCCCAGTATTTAGCAAATGAAAGTCTGAAACAAAGGCACATGAAAAGTGATCTGATTGCACAATTTTATGAGCGTATTTTTCAGGAAGGCATTTCAATGGACTATTATCTTTCAAATGAAAGTATTTGCAGACAAAACAATTAGATTTTGTTTCAAATGTCAGCCAACAAGGTTGCCAACAAAACAGAAGCAGAGCTGGATGCACTCAGAACCAACATAACTCACGACTGTTAGTCATTTTTTCTCTTACAGTATCTTCAGATTGGTTGATCTTCAGTAACTTCAGTGTTCTTATTTCTTATTTCATAATTAGAAGAAAGCTTAGGGTCCACAGCTTTCATGACCACAGTAAAGCACTCATAAACTAATTGGAGAGATTAATATTTTCATCATTTTTGAAAGTTGCTCATTATTTTTAACAAAAGAAAAACTCTAATCAGGCATCATAACAAAAGTTCCTCTTCTTTTGGGTTTGAAGCATGCATGGAATTTGTTGTGAGCAGAAGAGGAACAGATATCAAGTTTTGGTAATTCCAGTTAAGTAGAAATATAATGAGTAAATTAAGATAGGTCAGAGAAACTTTCAACTCTGCCACAAAAAAGGGAAATACATTTTTTATAAAGGTGATTGTTCATTTCTGTGGATAAGCTTATCCTTTCCTAAGAAAAGTCAAAGTAAGCAACTGTAGATAGCATAGGTCTGGAGGAGTTAATGCACTGTGTGGAGGTTCTCCTTACATTTCATGTTTTCAGAAGAATTTAGGTCAAAGTCAGGGATTTTGTCACTTGACAGATCCAGTACTTATCCCTTCTGCAAAAAGGGAAGATCTAAGCAACAAAGAATTATGCCACACTGGCAGCACAGAGTGGTTTTCTGTGCTGAGGTGTGGCCCAGGTAATGGCTTCTTCCACAGCCCTGAAGGAAGACTAGCTCACAGACTAGCTGCTCAGCCTGCGTACTTCTATTAAAGACAGCGCACCTGGGGGCGCCTGGGGGATGAGGGGGAAGAAGGAAAGCAAAAAAGCTATTTTGTCATTTAATTAAAGGCAAAAATGGTTCCTGCTAGAAAAAAAAATAGTTGCAACTAACAATATACACCCATGTGTATGTATATGTATAAATATGTATGTATGTGTATATACACATGTACTTTGATTAAGACCTTCTGAGTGTGAAAGGTTAGTTACCTTGTGTTGTAATTGCTTCCCCAAACCAATTGTTTCATGAAGTCAATGAAAAAATGGCCTGTTTCAATAAATGGATGAAGTGTTACAATTGATTTTCTGAAACGTTTGTCTCACAGTTCATTCTCAGCAGGATCGGGAATTTGTTAGACAAGAGGCAAAGCTCATACTGACTGTGTTGTGAATGAATTTGTTTGCATGAATTGGATCCCCAAACTGACACTTGCTTAGTCTATTCTTGAATGCAAAAAAAATCCCAGTAATCATTTTCTGAAAGCTGTGATCTAGTAGGTAGACTGCTTATTACAAATATTTTTAATAAGCTTATGAAAAAATATGTTCATAGAAACTCCCCAAACTTAGCTGTAGATGCCTTTAGAGCATATAATGAAACTGCTAGGAGAGCTGGTAGAACTAACTTGTTATGTTAATTGATTAAACTAGTATAGTAAATATTCCAAACAGAAGTCACAAGCATTACACATCTTTAAGGATACGAAGCTGATGCGTGTGGAAGGCTCCATTAGCCACGTTTTCCCCTTATAGGCACTGCAGTCATTCTAAAGTACAGGGTTGTATCTACAGTGAAGGATGAAAAAAACATTAGTCAAGGAAAAAAAACCCAGCAGGGATTTGTGGAGGTGCATTTGTAGGAGGAGAAAGAGGTTGTTTGCCTGGTGCAATTTGGGAAACTAGTTTAAGCAGTCAGTAGTGAGACAAGGATCTATGAAACTAAGGCAGTGCAGAGGAGACAAAATAGATAATATATACAAGTTTAGTAATAGAAAGAGATGTAATGAAAAAGTTATGTCCTTGATACTAAAAGAAGATAATTAGAACTTGATTTTCTTTCCTCATGCAAGACTGGAGGAAGAAAGAGTATAAAGCTGAAAACATGAAGATATCAGGAGACTCTTCTGGGAGATCTCTGTACATTAACCACAGAATACATAAATGAATGTGGTATGTTACAGAAAACATAAACTCTTGATTCAGGGTCATCAAAAACATTTTAATAGACTTCTCAATTATTTCTTTTTCTCTGCATTTGCCTTCTTTTGAATTTGATTTCATGCCTGACAAGAATACCTACCTGTAGATTGCAAAATATTTTAATAGCCTTTAATGCCACAGGTGAAAGCATATAAAATCAGTTAGAGATTAAGGCAAAATCCAAGAAGAGTGGGCCAGAACTGGGTTTTTAACTTTACAAACCAAAACCAAAACAAACAGTGTAGAGTTCTAAAAAGAAAATAAATGCTACAAAGGCAGAAGTCAGGTATATTACTCATATTCTCAGAGGCTACTTTGTATATTCTAAAGGTTTGTAAGAAAACCAATAATTTCCATGGATTGTTTTTGCATCTGCAGTTTTCATGGAAAAACTGTATTGCTCTGAGAGAGTTTCAGTGTGTTTTGTTGTAGCCTGAGTCATCTGCAAGTCATTAAAGTCACAGCCTGTCTATTGTAAACTCATCATTATTGTGTAGGCCAAGGTTAAAAAGAAAATGTTTGGTTTATGATTCCACTCACTCTTCTAGCTCTATATCAATTCTTGTAGCTAGAATAAAAGTGCTCAAGAACTGACAATTCTTTGCAATTTCCAAAACCTCAGTTCGACATCCATTAGACAGCATCTCTTTGAAGACTGTCTTGGCTAAAATAATATGTTTGTACCTGGCAGCTCTAACAGAAGTTTAAGGAAAAGAAAGGAATGTAGCTACAAAATAGTACATATACAAATCTAACTTTGAGAACAGAAAATACCATTTCCCTGTCTTTGCAGAAGGTCTTAGTGAATCAGAAATTCCATTTACAAAGAGGATCATATACTCTTTATATTAGTTACTATTTTAGACTGAGGAGAAACCAAAACCAAACCAGAAAAACTAAGTGACATGCCCATGAAAGAGCACAGGACCCTATCTGTTGATTGAGGAAACCTATTTTTCGTGTGCCATCAACACAGGCTCTTTCACTTGACTTGCTCTGTATTTTTCACAGAGGTCTAACAACCACTTTAATGTCAGCGTTCATTTAAGGCCAGTATAAAATCATGTCTCTTCCCACAGATTTTTATATCCCTAAATAACCTCCAGATTGTTTTTAGAAGTTTTTTTTCCTTTCTCTGTAGTGTCTTTGGAATCATCAGCCTGGTGCCTTTAAACATCTCCCTTGTCTTACTCCTGAAACCTTCCAATTAACTGGTTGCTGGCAATATGGTGTCCTTTGCATTAGACTTAATTGCTATTGTGGGAACCCATTCTTAGCAGGAACTCTGAGTCAAAACCTACATTTTATTCTCTTTTTAAGCTGTTAGCTTGTAGGTAACACAACCCTCAATCTTGTTCTGCTATCCCTTTAACAAATGTTCAGAAAAGTTGTTTGTTGTCCTTTTTTTTTTTTTAGCATCAAACCACTCCCAGTGTTGTATTCAATTTGCAAATCATATTTTGGTAGGTGGAAAAAATGATCTGTTTGTGAAGCTGCTTTTGGCTATGTCAGGAAGTCATTAATAGGCAGTTTCAGTGAGTACTGGCATCCCATAAATAGCAACTATTTCCATGAGCATCAAAACTAATGAAGCCTATGGATTAGCCTTGTGGTTGGATTCCCAGCTGTTTAATGACCTGCTGCCTCTCACTGAGGCTTTTCCTTTGACTGGAGCATTCATAATGTTGCTCTTATGTGATTTCTCTTGTGTCTAATAAAGGCTGAGTTCATGCTGCAATCTTTCCTCACTGAAGGGACTAGTACTGTCTCTCTTCTCTACACAAGTACCCAGTTTCACAAAATTTATATAATAATTCAATATTTTTGAGACAACTGCCTCTCTGTCAGACTTAGGTGAGACTGGTCAAGTGTTTCAGAAGTTACTGGATTAGGAATCAGCAGAGTGTGCAATACGTGTACCGTATTTACTTAGGAAACCAGGCTCAGTGTTCTGTTCTTTTGGTTTTTACACCCAGGAACTGAGGCCAATGACTTCATGTCTATTTGTTTGTGCATGTCTATCAGTGTTTGCTAGCAAGGAATAAGTTAGCAGCCTCTGGGTTTGACTGAGATTGTAAAAGGAGTGTATTTGTAACCTTCTTGAACTATCCACCTCCATTTCCCATAGGACAGACTCTGTAATTACCCTTCAGTGTCATAAAACGCTTTGAATTTATGTTCCAGGCACCTTGCATTACTGTTTGCCTGGCAGAATACTGCCCTCAGACTGCTTGTGCAGGCAAACTAGGTTAGGCACGAGAATTTCTACAGCAATTGCTTTTCCGATGACTACTTGCACCCCTTCTCTGTTGGAAAGAATTATGGATGAAGACCAATACGTCAGGGAATATCTAAATATGTGGTGGCATTTGCATGCTAATTCTATTATCATGTATTGACATTTGTGTTTGTTCATTTTTATGTGAGGGTTTTCAGCTGGTCTCTTAGATCAAAACCACCCTCCATGCAAACTTTCCTACTCTACATCAAAAATAATCTGCAGCACTTTGTGGTGAAACACCTCATGCCAAACAAAACAAATGTGGCAGTGTGTGGTGAACATCTTATAAAACAGGTATTTAAGTGTACACTAATATGGACTCTGTTTTGCTAACAGAATCCAATAGAACCCTGAAGATGCAAAAAGGAGATTAAAATATTTGGCATAATTTCATCTAGAATTTCTTCTTGTGGAAACAGTACAAATTATTCCCTTTTATATATTTACTTATTTTTCCTACGTGAAGCATTACCTCAGTGAAGTGTTTATCTCTTCTTTAAATGTGAAAAGTTATTCTCTGTATTTATCCCATCTCTCCCTGAGGAAAAAACATTTCACACATCATTTTAGTATATGCTTTACTATGGCCTTTTGCTGAGGTCACAAACTCCGGTCCAGCATGACCCTTTCATCTCTGCTTTGGGAAGAGCTTCCTTTTGCCTTGGACGGTGTCCTTCAACCCTTCCTCAGTCGTTCTGTTCTCCTGAACTTCAACTGAGATCAGCCTCTTGATGAGAGCAAGAACTTGCTATAATTTTAAAGTCAGTAATGGGTACTTTAAATATAATATTATTGCAAATTACATGCCTTATGGAGGTAGGGGCTTAAAGGAGTTTCTTTAACTGCTGATAGTCTTTCATTCAATGCTCCATTACTTTTTGGGGGCACTATACTGTCTTGTACATCTTTGTCCAATTAAAATGGACAAAGAAGTATTCTCTTTGCTGTTGGGTCTCCACCTTCTACTGTACGTATTGGCTTTTGCTATGATGGGGATTTTTTTCTGAACTAAAGGTGGTTTTGTCATGCTGTGTCACTCTATGTACACCAGCATGCTCAGCTAGTAGTTGCAAATTCTTGCAAAGTGATACAGTTCACTGAAGTTCCTCTATCTTATGTTATGACTAACAAGCTAAGTTCAGCTTGTGTTATTTACCACAGGATGCACTGGTTTTTTGCAGGCTTACTTTGACCTACACATGTCTTGCTGCTTCAAGCTTCTTTTTCAGAACTGCATCATCTGTACTTTGTCTGTTTTCTACAAGTGTTGTTCTGGGAAAAATAATTCCTTCCTAGTAAACTCTGGTTATTTTGTCATGGACTAATTTTAACCTGCCTGTTGCACTTCTGCTCATGCATGCTCTTTCTCCGATTTTCATTCCATGACCCCATTATATTTTGGTCTTTCATTAGATACTGAATTGCCTTCTCAAATTATCAGTTTGTCTCTTCTTTTGATTGCAGACTCTGTTTTTCTAAAGTCTTTCTGTAGTCTTTGGTGGATATTTGCATACCTCACTTTAGATGACTAAGTAAGTAAGGCTCATGCCCTAGAGCTTCCTACACAGTCAGTGAAGAGAGAGGGGAATTCCTTATGAGGACAACTGCAGCATTTTAAATGGGCTCTGAATTACCCTTTAATGAGCCTCCCATACCCAGCCCTTCCCTTCCTCTTTCTTTCCACTAATAATCTATGAAAACTGTCCCTAATTTAGATAGCTAATTTATAAGACTAAATCTAAGCATCCTGGGTACTCCTAAATGCTCAAGAATGTATTTTTCATGTGTTTTATTTGTAGATGGTGTAATGTTACATTTCTGTAAAGTTTTATCGTTAGCTTTTTCTGCTTGAGCGAACTGGAAGCTATTATAGTTACGCAATCTTGTTACCCAAAATAAAGCTACCTTCTGACCAATTTTTGCTGGCATCCACTGATTTAACCTTCCCCAGTTGCCCTCTGCACTATACCTCTCCTGCAGAGCTTTTAACTGCTCCATCCTTTTACTGAGGTTATTTTCTTATTTGTATCACTACTCCTGGCATCACAACCTGCAGTTAAAAAATCATTCAGAGCCAAATATCTGACAGAGCCCTGCTCCATTCAGCATCTGACTGACTGATCAGCACTGTCTGCCATAAGTCTCTGAATAATCTGAGTGTCCAGTTGCAGTTGGCTCATGTCCCAGCTTTTTAAAAATCAGTGTTATCCAGAAGCAGTGCTTATCCAAAAAAATTGGTATTATAAATCCAAATATATTCTTCAGAGAAGAAATCTAAAAAAAGGTCCAGAACATAAAAGTCACAGCCTTTGAAGCCTGTTCCAACCCCATCATGCCCGTTTCTGATGGCATTAGTCTACATTCAGCTGTAACTAATAACCGTAATCAAAGAAACCGTATTGTAGAGTGAACTCTGCAAAGCAGATTCCTAAAGCACTTTAGCCAGATGGCCATGATAATCCATGAAGACTAATTGACAAAACAAGACAAAAATGTTCCAACGTTAAGAAACAAATTGTAAATAGGGGTACTAAAACGGGATGCAATTTTGTTGAAACTTACGTAGGGTTTCATTACATTATTTTCTGTGCTCTAAAAGATGTAGAAATAATGCCTATTTACTCTAGCATTACATGTGCAATTACAACTTGTGAAGATTTGCATCATGCATACTTATGGCAAACAATTATTCAACAGGAAGTGAGGGATTTTGGGTGTAGAGTTTTGTGCTTACAACTTGCAGACAGTTTATTGAAGAAAATAAGATTTATTTTTAAACATTTTTAGTTAGCATTTCAACGAATGTTTTATGATTTTTCAAATTTTAATAGTTTGCAAGGAATCTGATATGCAGTACAACCTACAGATTTAAAAGTACCTGATAGTATTGTTCTTTGTTATTTGAAGTACTAAAATATTTAGGCAACTTCAGCATGGATCAGAGTCCTAATGCTTTAAGTACTTCAACAGATGGGAGGTACCGGTTCCACTTTCCATATCTGAACAATAGGTATGACTGAGTACTCCATAACAAGAACTGCTTTCCTTGTGTATTGAAATGAGTCGGCATCAGTCTAAGAACAGGATGTATTTTAAATGGGTGCCTCTAACCTGTCAAATCATCCATTTGAAACAGAAATTTGTGCTTGAATCATGGATACCTACAAAAATGCACAACACAGTATCAGTCTCATATCTGAGGCTTTGATAAAGTTTTGGGTAAAACCTATCACTGTTTCTACTCCTGGAGGAGAATGTTTTACTGGTTGTATAATTTTGAAAGAGTTCTTCATCTACATTGATATAAAGTAGGATGTCACTGCTTGTTAGCCAGCAGATTCATCAGTATTTTATGCTATCATGGCCCTAAATAGTATTACTATGGACTGTGTCTGGAGGAAGATACACCTGAGTGTGAAAGGACAGAGTGCTGATAATGAGAAAGTAGATCTGAAGGATAAACAAATGTTTTATCTTATGTGGTATTTATAGGCCCAAAAGGCTGTCGTCCCTTTACCAGAATTAAGTAAAACTTCATTATTTTAATTTAAAGAAACATCGGAAACTGTGTATTAGAGGAAAATATATCATACCTAATCCAGCTACAACTCCATGTCTCCAGGTCCAACCAGCAGCAAGGACAGACTGTGCTGATCAGGTGAAGGGCATCACCAGACAAGCATCCTAGCCAGCTCCTGCTTTTCATAGGACATCCTTTGGAAGCTTTAATGCTGTTGGCTGGAGGATTTTGTACACTGATCATAACAATTTTAATTATCTGTGGTCCCCCACAGGCCTTACAGAGGATCACCCCTACACCCTCCTTCCTTCTCATAGGTATGAAAAGCTGCACTGGAGTCTGCAATGCATTATAGTTCTTGCAAAAAATTGCTATGGAATGAATAGTGTGATACAGAGCCTCAAACCAAACCAAACCAAACCAAACCAAAAAAAACCCCACCAAAAAACCAAACCCACAACTAAGAAAAGCTTGATGGGGGCAAGAAAATATTCTGCTTGAGGAAAGAAAGGGCTGTACCACATCTGTCTCTGGATTATGCAGCAAACAGAAGGGAACAGAGAGTGAGCAGTAGATAAGTAACCTGGATCATCTCAAGGGATCATAGTTCGTATGGTATCTGGCCAAGATTTTAGACTTAAGACAGTTACTCATCTTGTCTGCAACACACAGCAGGACTGAAAGCTGCTTTTGAGCTTCAGATAGGTTTTACACTACTTGAAAGGACTCTTCACAGACACTGATTTCAGCTGCCTCCAGGCATTTCCCTTGCTTATATCATGTACATAAAAATAAGAAAATTATATAAGAATAAACCTGAATAAATCTGTAATTTTCTTGAACTGAAAGTGTTTATGAGGTCCTGAATACAACACTTCATCTTCACAAACTATAAGACAGAGAGAGAGAGTTTGACAAGCAATTAGGAATCCCAAGATAGAAAGCACTATCAAAGTCGAAGGTATTCTTATTATTAATCATTGTGTAGCTCTCCACTACTGTAAATCAACACCAGTACATTGAAGTCAACAGAGTAATGGAGGCAACATTGATTTTTCACGACCTGCAAAGCTGACCCAAAGCATTTCAGTTCTATTCAGGTTTCTTTAAAGAAATATAATTGTATTTTTTCTCTTCTCTCCATATTTTTAAAGTCAAAGAAAATAAATACTAAAGCTAGCATAAATTGTTTAGAGTTGAGCACATGAGAGTATTAAGAATGTATATTAAGATTTTTTTTCAGCCTTTCATGTATATAGTGTTTCTGTTCCCATTTCTGAATCAGACTGTAATTTCAGGTACAGCAATGTATTTGTAGAGGATTGCTAACAAAATACAGTGCTGTTACTGAGATAAGCATCTAACTGCTAGTATTTTACATGCACCCCAGTGATAAATTTATGTTGTAGCAATTTTTCATACAGGAAAAGTTTGCCAGAATGCATTACAGACATTTGTGTAGTCACAGAATCATGGAATCATAGAATGGTTTGGGTTGGAAGGGACTTTAAAGACCATCTAGTTCCAACCCCCCTGCCATGGGCAGGGACACCTTCCACTAGACCAGGTTGCTCAAAGCCTCATCCAGCTGGGCCTTGAACACTTCCAGGGATGGGGCATCCACAGCTTCTCTGGGCAACCTGTTCCAGTGCCTCACCACCCTTTCTGGGAAGAATTTCTTCCTGATGTCCAATCTAAATCTACACTCCTTCAGTTTAAAACCATTACCCCTCATCCTGTCACTATAGTCCCTGATAAGGAATCCCTTCTTGTCTTTCCTATAGCCCTCCTTTAAGTACCTGAAAGCTGCTAGATCTGCATTTGTTTGTCATCAGAGTGAAAAATAAATGCAATGGATAAATGACAGCAAAGGAAGTACCTACATACACCCAATAAAATACTGTGCTTGTTGAAAGTAAACTTCTGTGTGTTGAATGTTTGTTCACCCTTAAATATGCAGGATATGTCAGACAACGCTGGGGTAAAAAAAAATTTACTCCAGTGTTTTGAATTACCTGAATTTATGGTACTTATTTTGAGCTATCACATTTCCAAAAGCTAAAAAGGTTGAACAGGGGGGAGAGGAGAACATCCTTGTAGCACACTACGAGGGGTGGATGTGAAACAACGCTGTTTGTGTTTGTGCTTACATACCTGTGCCTGCTTTACAAGTGGTGAGGACATAGACTGCCATTAAGCAG
This sequence comes from Eurypyga helias, assembly GCF_000690775.1. Classification (NCBI taxonomy): domain Eukaryota; kingdom Metazoa; phylum Chordata; class Aves; order Eurypygiformes; family Eurypygidae; genus Eurypyga; species Eurypyga helias. Next base: position 4,323 of record NW_010238668.1, on the reverse strand, counting down.
CCCAGTGATTCTTGATCTGCTTCATGCTGTGCTCCCCACTCCTCCCATCACATCCCTGCCCCCCAGAATACTCCTTCTCCCAAGCTGCAAGTCCTCACTCTTTCTCCACAAGCCTGCACCCCCCAGTCTGTTGTTGCAAGCCTCCTTCTTTCCTGCCTTTTCTCATAAGCATGTGCTACAGTTCCTCATTCCCCATACCATGGTACCAACCCACCTCCTTTCTGCTAAGATCAAGCTCCTCCAACCTTGGAGTTCTCCATTTATTGCACATCTTAAGCCTCTTCCTTGGATCCAGCTTCCCCAAGAGGCTCCCATGTGTCATGCCAGCCTAGTCTCCTCCGTCTCTTCCCAGTCAGCTGCTGTTTCTGCTGTCCTTCTTGCTATGTGTGTTCCTATGTCTACCAACACGCACTAAGTCCCCTCCTGATATCAGCACCCTGCTTATATAATCTTGCTTGTGGCAGATGAAAAAAATCCAGCTACAAGTTTTATTGACTGAAAATCCACTCTGAAGAAAAAAAAAGGAAGGTATGTTCAGAAGAAAACCCCACAAATGTATGGTGGCCCTACTACTTTCTCAAAGTTAGCATTGTATTAATACATTATTTGTTTGAACTTGGTGTTAAATAATGCAGATGCTGTTATGCAACATGTAACAACATGGGAAATACAGTCTACCATGAATTTATCACATCTGACATGGAATAGCCTCAAGCAATAGGTCAAAATGAAAGCATTTTTTTGATTCTTATTCAGAGTCAGACCCAATTACCACGTGGAAAATATCCAGTTTTGAAAGAATGGGTCAGTTTTTTAAGCATGTAAAGCATTCAGTCATGAATCTGTGTAGGGTACTTCACCAAATTTGTATTTACCCAAACCTTGTCAAAAGGCCTTCAAACAGATGTTGTAAACAACTCTTGTCCTGAGTCATATCATTTTATTGCTAAAGCAAATGAACTGAGCAGGAGACAAAGAACACAGAGCAGAATAGGAAAGGTCAGTGTTACTCTCTCTACAATGACAATAAAACATGCTCAAGTGGGGCAACTGAAACAGAGGTGGTGGTGGTAATTGAAAGGAAGGATACCACAGTACTGTCTTGTAGTAGTAGCATGTGATTCATAAAGCAGCAATGAATGAAGAGGAGAAAGGGTGATTCACCTCAGAGATGCAGCACCTCTCATTTCAGGGATCTGAAGAGATACATTTACACTGCAACCTCAATGCTGCCCTTGGTACTGCACGTGCATTCTCTGCAAGTGGCAAGTCTGAAAGAAAAGGACCGCAGGTCTGATGGAAATATAGCCGAAAAATATTATACACCAACTCTCAGTACCTTTTGGAAAGCAGAATTGTACTTTTACCCCAATTTCATTGGAAAAGAATTGAGGCACAGGTAGGTTAACTGCCTTTCTTGAACTGAAAATACAAATCAATGGCTAAGCTTTCATTAAAAGCCAGGTACTTTCTCAACTGTGTACTCTCACTACTCAGAAATGACCTGTAAAATCTATATTGCCTCAGAGTGGCCCTGAACGAGGCAAAGTGCAGCTGCAGCAGTTGCTGTTGCAGCAGCAGCCAGTTAGGTCTCTCCATTCAGCTCTCCTGTCACACATTTCTGATGACTAGCTGCCTAACTAGGAACTCTGTACATTTAAAAATCACACTTCTAACTGAATAACTGCAATTTCTAAAACTGTATTTCCATATTGGACTATTACACTACATAACTCAAACATAATGTCTGCTGACAACTGTGCATTTCATATGCACAGGAGTATCAAACCTACTAAGCAGAGAAAAGAGAGCTACAGGAATAATTGGTAACATCAACTTTCAAGTAGATTGGTTGAATTTAACAAATCATGAGAGAATTCGATTTTGGAGTCAGCAAACTGGTAAGCCTAACAAGTGCAAATTCTATTATTTCCATGCCTGCCTCTCAGAAAGACTGAAAGGGGGAGAAGAAGAAATACACGGTAGGGAGGCAGAGCTTGCTGCACCGCTGATTAAGAGGACAGCAGAAAGCTTACTCTGCAGTATCAAGCACTTGGATGCCATCTGTCTCCTCTCCTCGGAAGATCTGAGTTCTGCAGTGCTGGACAAAGAGATGGGAGGGCTCTGGATAACCCAGCCAGCCCCAGCAATTCACTGCTGCTGCTGATCTAGAAATGGAGGGTTTAACTTACATGTCATTTGCATGCACATCTGAGGAACAGAAAGGAGGATGTTAGGATGATTTTTGCAGAACTGATCAAATGCAGTGAGAGGAGGGGAGCATTACTTTGCCAGGTGTGCTGGATATTGAGAAGCAATTACTGTGATATTACACTGCAAGCTACATGTGACATGCTTAGTATATAGAGGTGTGTCATTGTCTACCTTCAGAGATCAATCACCTCTTGGTCAAGGATGTCCCTGGTTTACACTGAATTAAGGACACTGTAAAAGTAAATTAGGCAGGACTGGAAACCGAGGAATGCTTTTTCCCATTAAGAATGCAAGAAGCAATTAGTTAGGCAAATTGTAGTTGGAATTTGGCCAGTAAAATCAAATTATGTTTTTATGAGAAGCAGCATAGGATCCTTAAGAGCACAAGTCTAATCTGAGAAAAGGAGAGGAGGTGGAATAACTGCTCTTTTATTCTTGTCTTAGTAATATTCTTTCATTTTCCCAATTTTTGCTTACAAATCACTTAACTGTATTTTCTATTCATAAATATTCTACTATACATTTGCCTGGAAGTCTAATCCTACAATTGTTATTGCAAATTAATGGAAATATGATTTGAAAGACTATACATTCAGGCTGTAAAATATCAGAAGAAATCCTTTGATCAGGAAATGAAATATTTCTTAGTGAAGTCACTACAGGTCTCATAATAAACACATATATAAATATGGAAACTCCAAAAATAAGTTTTGGGACTTGTCTAATTTTTATTTCTTCATGAGACACTGTTTGTTTCACTCATGTTTACAAAAGCCAGAGAAAATAAAGGTGTCATTATTGACACAGATGTAAATTCGTGTTCTGCTGGATTTTTTTAATCTGTTTGCAAAGCAAATTTTTGTTGCTTAGAGCATAGGCGATTTTCTAAGCAAAATGAAGAGCAAAGCATAGTCATAACAAGCAATGTTCCCTGAACCTGATATGGCTATGGTTTGTTAGAAAAAATCCCTATGATAAGAAAGTACTGTACAGGCAGATAAAGGTTTGTTGTTAATGTGAAAGGTATGAAAGCTGAACAAAGAAAACTGACAGGATAAGATGATTTTAACTTTTAACTGTGCATATAAATATATATGTGTGTGTATGTTGTTGAGAATGAAAGGAAAATATTCCTTCAGATGGGTTTACAAAAGGGAAGAGCTAGAAGAAGCAATTTTCATTTTTCTTTTGTAATCTAGATAGTGTAAAATTATTCTGTCTTCACAACCTCAAGGCAAAGAAGACAGCCTGCTTCTCTAGCTATAAAAAACAATCTGTCAGATTTTTTTAAAGGAAGTCACAACTGATTGCTCATAAAATAAAAAGCAGGAGGATTAGGGCTTTGTGGTGTCAATGAAATCTGTTCAAAACTTTTACACTGAAACCCAGCGCTCCAGCAACTCCTGCTTGAGGCATTGATCCTGCAATAAAAGCTGTTTAGATTCTGCAGGTTCAGGACTTGAACTGCCAAACATTTAGAACTCCTTATTCATCCAGATCTAAATTTTTGCAAAAGTGGCTATATTTGAATAGAGCTGAGGGCTAACAGAATTAAAACAACCTACGTCATACGATCCCCACACCTACAGTATCTACACAATCCTTGTCTTCCCCTTAGAAAAGTAGTTACAAGGCAGGTGGAAAAATATTTTTCCATAAATACAGTTCTAAACATACCGTATCATGTAATGTATTAAATTTTTTATTCTGTCATATTACATGCTACTATATGCAACTGGCATTCCTTTTGTATACTACCTATCTGCTGTAACCTTTAGTTTCTAGCTCTGGGGGGATGCTCAGGTGTTTCCCTTTTGTGCATTTGAATATGATCATAGTTTCCCCAAAGTTTTCAGGAGCCCCAGTATTAATTTACTGGGCTACTCTGTAAGAAAACGCATGTTCTTCTCTGGGTCTAAAGAAAAAACTAGTGCCTGTGAAAAGAGAGATGAACTTGCAAACACTAAGCTCAGGCACCTGGGGTAGAGTCAAAGGAATTGAGGCAGGGATCCAGCTTTTCTGCTCAAAACCTTTTAGCAAAGTCTTATTTAGAGCTGAACAAGCTCAATTTGTGCAAGTAGGGTGCAGGAAAATCATAGAATCATAGAA
>NW_010238667.1:38829-40662 GCF_000690775.1 Eurypyga helias | reverse complement strand
GAGGCATGGAGCCGAGGCTGAGCGGCGCTTCCACTAAAGAACTTCCATGGGCCGCTCCTCGCCTCTGCTCCCGGTCACCGAGGCAGATCCCCGCGGCCCCGGCCCCCGTCTGGCACTCGCACCGAGCCCTCCATAGGCCCTCAGTCACAAATCGCACCTCCTCGATTTCACATCAGAAACATCAAAACCCCACGTTTGTTCTCTTCACCGAGCCCTTCGGCGTGGGTACGCACTAAACCGGAGGCCAGAGAGGCAAGGGTGAACGGGTGTTGCCAGCTGAAAGCCAGCGTGGCCCAAGCTGTTACAAAACCTCGTGCGGATGTGGTGCTTGCTGAGAAAAATGCCCCGGAGGAGGGGAAAAACCAGTGTGAAGTCTCAGACATTTCAATTGCCAGTTCAGCACAGAGGCTTCCTGCTGGCTGGGTGTTTACGTAGGAAACCTGGTCTCTGAGCGGTGTAATGAGTGAGGGCTTTCACGGGCAGTGTGGTCTTACTCTCGGGGGTGGTATGTGGCTGTGCTCACTGCTTCTTCCAGCTCTTCACAGCACGAATCAAAGCTTTCCTCTTGGACATTTTCTGTGGCTTGTCCTGCTCTTGCATGTCTTCAGGCAAGGAAGAAGAATTCTTAGAATTATTCTAAGAATTACATCTGTGAAGTACATCTGTGGTTTTGGTTTTTTGGGTTTTACTCGTGTTTCTGTATATGATAGGTGATGGGCTATGTTTTATGTTGATTTACATCTGCAGTTCACTAATCAAAAACTAGCTCGGGAGAGTGTACATTGTGAGGTAGGCAGGGAGCCCTGGTATTCATCGCCTTTGGGGGCCGTAAGTTTTGCACTGAAAAAACTTCTGTAACAAAGAGGCTTTATCTCCTGTGGAAGTGAGGTTAATATAGTCTTTAACACTGCAGACCTGGTTTGAGTTTATGGATGAAGAAAAACATAAACTGTTACATTCAGTGTTTTTTTAAAATTTCATTTTATTTTTTTAGTATTCTAAACATTTTTATAGAAATACAGAAACTGTCTTATCTTTTGTTTTATATGCTGTCATGTGCATACGGACTGTGTATTTACCCGTTATCGTGCTCAGCCTCTTGTCTTACCTAAAGACCTTTTATTATTAAAATAGTAATTTTTTAAAAAAACTTAAATCGCTTATTTATTAAAGCAAATGTTAGTCCATTGAATTTAATGAAAACATTGACGTGCTTCCAGTTGCATGTTTTGATTAGTGTTGTATCAGAACAGGGTTTAAAAGGGGCGGGGTTGTCTGTAGTTAAATAAATAATTATGCATAACTGGGTATGGTTGTGTAATGGTGTCTTTCCCAACATGGAGGTATTAACTGAATAGCTTGGTTATTTTTCTTCTGAGTTCTATCCCACCTTTTTTTTCCAGTTCCTGACTGATTTGCCAAATTGAGTTGTTTGTTACTAAATTCTCTTAGAAGCTTTTTCACATCTTTGTACTGTTTGTTAAATACTTGTTGATTGATGTGCTAAGGACAACTCAGAACGCTTTGTGATAGGTGTCGGTTACATAGCTTAAGGGGGAACTCTTTTGTCAGGCTGAAAAGTTTTAAACGGCAGTTTATGAAGCCTCAATAAATACTTGAGTTCTGCATGCTGTTGAAGGTAGTTTTTAATTTGCATAATTTTTTTCCTTGCTCAGCAAAGAATGAAGAGATCTCCGAACATAGACCTAACATGTATGAGTGCTCAAGTAGCTAGAAATAAAGCTGCACAGGGCAAGCTAAATGTGCAAAAATATGATAAGGCATGAAAACATCAGAACTTGCTGCGTTGCAAAATACTACTCCAGTACAGGG
>NW_010238667.1:0-38819 GCF_000690775.1 Eurypyga helias | reverse complement strand
CCCCCCCCCCCCCCATGCTGAATCATGTTTTACACTCCAAACATTGCAAGTAGAATTTTGTGTATACATGGCAGTGGAGTGTATTTTTCAACTAGTTTCATTTAGAGACTGCGTGCCCTAAGCTGAAAATTATGGTGACCATAAGCGGGGTTTGTTAAGCCTGTAGGCTCCGTGCGGGCTTACTTTTATGGTGTAGACAATCCAGCACGTTTTCTCTAAGAAAATAAGAATGCTCCTTAGTCTGCAAATAGTTACAGTCATTGTAATGTAAAGGAAGATAATAAATGAAATCTGAAGCCTCTTCAGTAAATACAGCTATATTCAAAATAAAGAGAACGTGTAAAGCATTGGTAAGAGCCATTAATAGGAAAATATTTTTGTATGAACGCCTTTGAAGAAATCCCACAGTTGCTTTTATGGACTCTAGTAGCAGTGGTGGGAGCCCACTGAAGGGAAACTCTCGGTGGCCCATCTTCCATGGCAGGGTTACTAGTGTTCTATGGAGCTATATGGTCAGGTTGGTTCAGTGGACAGATGATGGAAAGGCTTTTGTGTTGTAGGCAAGATCTATAGGCTTTTTTGTGTTGAAGTTGGTTACAGCTATGGATGTGCAATCAGGACTGAATGTGCCGCTGAAGAGTCGGTGCATTGTTCTGATAACTGCTCTTTAGAAATAAGAAACAGTGTCATTGTATTCTAAAAGCACTTGGTGTTGGTAGTGCAACTCGACGAACCTTCAGGTATTCCCTTCCACCTCAGTGCTGCATTGTATCTGGCTGCAGGAGTCAGAAACTTGATCTGCTCTTTGGAAGAAACAGAAATAACTAAAAAAATCCGTGGGAAAAGTACAAGAGTTGTATCAGTTCCATAACGATGCCATAGGCCGACTTCACAAAAATGGAGTAACTTAAGATGGCAGTGGTGAACAGGATACGTGTGCTATGCCCCTGAAGATGATCTCTGGGCAAAACAGGGGTCCCTAACTCGGCAGTAGTTTCCTTCTGCTACTTTTCCAGTAAGTAATGTTTTTGGCAACAATGTGTCTCGAGTTCTGGGCTCACTGGAATGCTCTGTGCTATGCAGGATTTCAGGGGAACTGGATGTACCCGGGGGCAGGAATTAGTAGGTGATCATGACCAGCAGGATGAGGCTTCTGTCAAGTTCCGGCTTCTCTTGAGATCAAGGCAGATACCATGCATTTCTGTAACACAGAGGTGACTGAGTTACCCTGTTTGGGGTACCTGTGGAAGTTTGATGGAAGCCCTTAACTAGCTGGGGCTAGATAGTCCTTATCAGCTAGTATGATGCATCTTCTGTGCATGGGACTCTTGATTTTAGGACCATAATTCCGCTGGTTTTCTTTGCCCACTGGAACACTGCGGGAATTGCAGATTTGCTGTCAGGTTGGTTTACTGTGCTTAAAGTAAGTCACTGCAACTGCCAGTCAGTCCTACAGGGTGTACATGAACACTTAATCCGGCTGTTCTTACTCACAGCTATATAGCAAAGACTTGTCAGGTGAAGCTACGCTTTCAGCTACCTCTATAGAAAACATGCCCTTGTATAGCAAGCATAATTTGGCTTATGGTGTTTGGGTGGTGGGTTTTTTTGTTGTTTTAATGGCAGTTTGCGATGAGGAAAGGATCTAGCCTTGACTTCAGGCCAGGTTTACAGGGCTGACAGTTTAGTGATTTACTACAGATCAGAAAAGCTTAGTTTGTATTTCAGTCATTAAAAAAAAAAAATCAAAACAAAAAGCCCCACCCAATTCATGTCTCAGTTTTGATTTTTAGGATTAGCAATAATCTTACCTTTAAAAAAAAAAGAATTCTAATCTCAATTTTTGCCAGGTTTGTTAGCAAATGTTAATGTGGTGTCTGTTGCAAGGTATTTTGGTGGGAAAACGTTTTGAAATTTATTTATCCTGAAAAAGAAAAATTAGCAACAATAGTAAAAAGCTAGAGAGTAGACCGGATTTAAGGTTATTTGTGAAAAGAATTTCCCGTAGCTTTTGTAAATTGGCAAATTTCCCTCAAGTTACTCTAGCAGACAGTACTGCTTCAGATGGGAAAGGGTGAATCACAGAATCGCTGAGGTTGGAAGGGACTCTCAAGACCATATAGTCCAACCCTCCTGCTCAAGCATGATGCTTGGCATTCCTTCAGCCATGAGTGCAACTCTTGGGTGTTGCTTTGGCGATGAATATAATTGTTTGATCTGCTGAAATTCACATTATATGAATAATTATCTTTACAATCTGTTGGATCAAATAAAATTCAGATGGAAATAGTAATGATTTGTATGGAATTGGCTGTGCCTTAATATATTTGTATCACAAATTTGTTGAGTACAGTTGAATCACTTGTTACATTACAGCAGGTATGAGGAAAGCATGGTTTAATTTGGTTCCTTATTTTCTGGGTTAACAAGTTAATATTCTTTCTGAAAGTACCAAATTTCTAAGGTCAAAGCTGGCCACCAAAGTTGGTTAGAGTCAAACACGGATAGGTTAAAAAAATGGCATAGCTCCCATCTGTCCCGTTTGAAGGGTAACCTTTTTGTTATCCAGGAGAATGGTAGACTCTTCAGAGAGGGTGGTGCAGGCAGGAATAGTCATGAGTAAATCATATTTCAGCTGCCAGAGTGAAAAGAAACTGCTCCGAACTTGGAAATTTTTTGCTAACTTGGTATCCAGTGGCATATTAGAGGTGTGTTTGGGGTTTTTTTAATTTGTTCAAAGATAATACAGCATTGCGATTTGTTAGATAACAGTGTTGTTTTATTAAATGTTCTGAGATTTGTTAACTCAGGCACTCTCTCTTTTGAACAGATCTGTTTTAATTAGCAAAATTGATTTCTTAATTGGTGATAACTTTTTGGAAGGTGTTTTTAATGAGAGGTTTACATTTGTTGAGAGAATTTTGTGGGTGTGGTGTTGAGAAAAATTACTGTGGTGTAAATTACCTTCTCTGCTATCTTTGGAAGATGAGAGATACATGAATGGTGCATTTGAATAGTTTGCTTTAGGCTATACAATTCAAGTAGTCTGTGCTGGTTATTATTACAACTAAAGGAAAAGCTGCTTATAAACATTGTGATTTCATAACTTGACGTGCTATATTTGTTTATTTCTTTAGAGATAATATTCCAAATGGGGTGAAAAGCTCAGTTGGCTGTACACAGTAACATGAATCTTAGGTTTAGTGTGTATGTGTAAAAAAAGACCTCATATTTTTTTGTCTTTACCCTAGATATCGAAGCACAAATTCGAGAAATTCAAGGAAAAAAGCCTGCCCTCGATGAAGCACAAGGAGTAGGCCTTGATTCCACAGGATATTATGATCAAGAGATTTATGGTGGCAGTGACAGCAGGTTTGCTGGATATGTCACTTCTATTGCAGCAACAGAATTGGAAGATGTAAGTGATTTTATGTGTTTGTCTGGGGCATGTGTTCTTAGTATACTGGAATTAGTTTTGAGTGATTTTTAATAGCAGTTGCTGAAGTAAAAGCAATTACTGTCATTAAAGCCATACTGGGCCAAATATGTCTTATCTGGGGAACTCTTAACTTCTAAGTCTTCAAGTTCTGGCTTGTGCTTCATGAATTGTGTGTTGAAGGTCATGTAGACCCAAGCAGAAGGCAAAATTTGTGGCGTGGTACTCAGTCTTAGCCTTGACTGGAATAATGAGCTTTGTTCTGTTCTTGCTGCCAAGATAAAAAATTGCGGTGGAAAAAAATAAGTCCAGTAAAATTTGGGCCAACAAATATAAATGAGTATTTTAAAATTTCAGTTTCTACTTCGTTTCAGATTTCACAGCAATTTTTAAGAATTGACTTTTTGACTGTATTGTGCTCTCCTTATGTATCCTTCTTGTAAGATTAGATTGTGTTAATTTCTAATGTTAAACGTGACCACATTTTCAGTTGCAGGAGCAGTCAGAACTACAGTTCTGGCCATAAACACATAGGCAATACATAACTACACTGACTGAATTATATTTTGAAGTGGAAGGAAGACTGTGTTCCTTTTAGTAGTAGTTGATACGTATTTTTTTTTAAGTGACATACTGTGTGTTACTTGTAGACTTCTAAATTCTTCAATTGAAAATTTACATTACAAGGTCTCACTAACATAGGTTCATAGTTTTAAGAATAATTTTTCTTTTGGGTTGCTGAAAATTGCATACAAACTGGCTACTAGTATGAGGAAGTAGCAAAAGTAGCTTACACTTTCTGACTATTTGTTATTACCATTATGATTGAGAAGGTATAACAAAATCAACAAATATACTTCTGAATTTTTCACTGTTTCTGAAGCTTTTTAGCTAGGGTAATTTACTGAAGTTGCGTTCTGTATCTTGGTGGCTTTTAAGAGAAATGGTTTTAACTTCTGTGCACCAGTTTTCACATGCCAACTAGGGAACTATATAAAAAATGCTAATATGAAATACAAACTTGTTTTGCATAACTAGTGGATAGCATATTTGATTAAATGTAGCATATTGCAGAATACTTGAGTCCTGTAGAGAACAAGTTACCTTTTTAGTGATGTGGGTAGGTGTATCTGATTTGGCGGTTTGGGGGTAATAAAGCAAGCTATAGGAAAACTCGCTCATATTTAGGATTAGCTATTGTAGTTGTCCATTCTCATCTTTTCTGTGACCGCAGTATGTTAATTTGACATTACTTGATCTAAATACAATGTTAACTTGACAAATTTGCCGTGTCTTTTTATTGACAGGATGATGATGACTACCCTTCTACAAGTTTGCTTGGCCAGAAGAAGCCAGGGTATCATGCTCCAGTGGCATTGCTTAATGATATACCACAGTCTACCGAACAGGTGCATCTTAATTTAAGGCACAATAAAAAACTGTTGTAGGTATTAGGGTAGAGAAGTGTTAAAGTTTTTCAAGACGAGTGTTCTGGAAATATAGGATATCTGTAAGGGGCTGTGATATTTAATGGTCTAAGCTTGTTACTGCTTCAATTTAGAATCACAAGGTGATAAATACTAGCATTTCTGCGTGCAAAGGCATTGTGGACGTATACGCTAAACTATTAATTTTTTTTATAGGTCAGATATAGTAAGTTTTTCAGTTATTTTCATTTTTGAAGTCCTTTATACTTCTGTTTTTGTAAAAGAAAATGTTATCACTTAGAGTTTATATTCCTGGAGTATTTTTCTATGAAATTTGGTTGTGAGCATGACATGCTTTTCTAACAAGTGAATAAACTTGAAATAGCAAATTCTTGTCAGAAGTTACTTCATAAGAAAATCTGTATTGAAAAACCAAAACTTCAGTTACAGAAGTCAAATCTATACTATCATAATGTTTTAACATTCCTGCATTTGAGCTTAAAAATAATTTAGACTTTTTTAGTAATACTGAAAATGAAGACAGGCTTATAATCACCAGAGGCTTCTCACTGTTGTTCTTATATATGTGACTAACCAGCTTTTTTTGTTGTTTGTTTTTAGTATGATCCTTTTGCAGAACACCGTCCTCAAAAGATTGCAGATCGGGAAGATGAGTACAAAAAGCACAGGCGGATGATGATAATTTCCCCAGAGCGTCTTGATCCTTTTGCAGATGGTAATTTATTTTGACTTTTCTATACCCTTTATGAAATCTGCTGTCTCTAATTGTCTTTAGCCCTTTGATTTCTGTTGGCATGCTTATAAACTTAGTTTTGTTTTAAACATCCCCTTTTTGTAGAGATTTGGTTGAAAACCTAGATGCCATATTCTTCATCTTTATAATACAAGTTTTCTTTCCAGGTAGAAGGACAAGAAAATAATGAGCCATTGCCATAGAAACACAAAGGGTTAAAGGTTTCTATTTTCTTTTTGTTTTGGGTTGTGCGTTATACTTTGAACAACTTGTGTATTGAGTGTTCAAATTCTTTCAGTACCGTGAAAATTTTCATTCCAAGGCATAGATTTCTAGGGTTATTGCTTTTGAAGTGCTAGTTCTCAAAATAGAGCACCTAATTCTTACCATCCTATGTAAACTTAGGTGGTATAGCTGAAAGAAACAGAAGCTTCTATAAGACTTTGATACTATTAATAGTTCAAGTCTGTTCTAATAATTCTAGACTGGAAGTCAGGAAAAAGGGGTATAGTGGGTCTGACAGAAACTTTCTTCAGGTGAGTGAGTTTCACATGTGGCAATAAGGTGCCTGCTGGCTTAAAATGAGTAGCTATTTTGCAGGTTTTACAAATTAGAATTTCAGCCTGCATGAATTATTAGGGATATTAATTATTTTACTTGCTTAATTGTAATTGATATAAACATGTATTGTCAGAATTCACAGGCCCATACTAACTGTCCTTAATTTCTTTCCTACAGCAGTACTGCTATATGCCAGTCCTGTCTGCATTCTTAAGGGTGCAGTTCAACACATCCTGTGTAGATTATGGTGAAAAAGTATTCCAAAGGAAAGTCTTGTCAAAGCTAGTGTCAGAATGACACAGCCAATTGGGCAATGATCGTCAGCATAGAAATGTTTAAGAAGTTTATTTTACCCTAAATTATAATGCTATACCACTTGTATAGCAGATCTGCACATTTTTCTTAAAGAAAAGTGGTTTTCTTGACAAGTCTAATTTTTATAAAGTTGGGCTTCTCGTGAAGTATTTAAAAGTTTAATTAACTCAAGATACACCTCATAAAACAACATATGGTATACAAAACCCATTACCTGTGAGTATCGCTGTGGTGGTAAATGTACTGTGTTGCATTCAGCTCCCAATCACAATTGTACCTTGAGAAGAGGGGGAAAGTGTCATCAAACAGTTTTTGGGGTTTTTTGGTTGGTTTTTCTTATTTTCTTTTTTTTAATGAAGCCCTTATACAATATGACACTAGAAGATCTGGGAGATGCCTCCAGATTTGTCAAACTTATAAATGGGTCGCTATGATAGAACATTTTAAACATTACTTAGGCATGCAGTAGTTATTTATAGTCAGATTACAATTAGGATTTAACAGCTTACACAAGGTAATGTTTTGAATATAAATATCTTTCCAAAGTGTTACTAATGGTAAAGAGATAATTTTCTAGGCTTCTATTCTGCTGCTTGAAGTCAGAACTGCTGATGGAGACAAAGGCACGAAAGTGTACGTATTCCGGATTAGCAACCCAGGAACCCATCACTTCTGAAGACTCTTAACTGTGCTGTCATTTTATCATTTATATCGGCTTTAAGATATTTGTTTGAAACTGGAGTAGTTATGTTTGTGTTCAAACAGGTTAAATTGATCAGCAAACTGAATAAACGTAAGATACATGTAATTTTTAAAATTTTCAATCAAAAAGTAAAATTAAATGATCGTGGAATAATATAATATTAGAGCAGGACAGTAGAAAAAGTCAGTAGTTTCTGTTTATCCTGTACTCATTGTGCTCCATTCCTGTTGCTGTTCTCTTCCACAGGAGGGAAGACACCAGATCCTAAAATGAATGCCAGAACATACATGGATGTTATGCGTGAACAGCATTTAACGAAAGAAGAGGTATGTGTGGGAAGGGTTTTCCACTTGAACTTTGTTTCATTCTACAGCCTTCGAAAGCATGTTAAGAAAATGGGAATGGAAGCTCTGTTATTTTGTCTTGAGTGTTTTTCTGTGCAAAATCCTGTTCTTCACATGTTCTCAGTAGAATTTAAAGATGAAAGTTTTGAAAACCATCTGTTCTATATAATACCTAAGCATTGGAGGGAGAAATAGTCTCAATATATTTTAATCTGCATTTTGTATAGCACTTGGACTTCATTTTCTTTCAGAGGATGAAAGACAAATAACAGTCACTGGAGGGTGTTCAGTGTCAGAGATGTTTGTTTTGGGAACCCTGTGTAAAGGGAGGGAGTTCAGGGAGGTTTTGAAAGTCTTCTGTTGAAGCACTTGTAACAGATGTTGCAGTACTAAGAACTGCTTTAAGCATAGTGTTTGGTTTAAAATATTAAAAAAGAAAAATAAAAGTAAATCCCTTATTCGTGGCTATTACAAATTCATTTTAATAAGTAAGAAGGTGTTGTTAATATAATCAGATTTCTTGTGTAATGCCTACAGTGCTGTCTTGTTAATTGGAGCAAGATCTTCCAGTTTCAGTGACCTGTGTAGATTTATATTGATCGACCCTACTTGACTTGCCTTAATTGAGGAATTAATTAATAATTTTGACAATCTTACTGTTTATGGACCCACAGATAAATGAGAAACAGTCTGGGTTAGTGTGTTTTTTTAATAATGTCATCTCAGCTTTTTAAATAAGGATTTCTGGGCTTTTTTATGTTGTGGGATACAACTGAAGTGAACACATTTTTCTATCTTGTCCACCACTGAAGTGGAACTTGTTTGGGATGGATCTATGTGGATTAAAATCATTATACATATAGGGAACAGCAATTGACAGCACTCAGAATTCTCCATGTGTTTGCATTTGTTGCAGTAATGGCTTTTATGAGAACCTGGTTTAAAAACAGCCCCTCCAAACACATTGCTCCGTCAGTGTAGAGGAATTTGAAAAGATAAAGAACTTGAAATTAAAACAGGTGCCAATTGCATGTTTGAGCAAAACCTCAAAACTAGCATAAAAATAAGACAGCAGAACAAAAATATCTTTTAAAGGTATGATTTGAAGAGGCCTTCTTAATACATCTGTTTCTTATGTTTGTTTGCTCTTCTGTAGAGGGAAATTAGGCAACAACTAGCTGAAAAAGCTAAAGCTGGAGAGCTTAAAGTCGTTAATGGAGCTGCATCTCAGCCACCTTCAAAACGCAAACGGCGTTGGGATCAGACAGCAGATCAGACTCCTGGTGCGACACCTAAAAAACTGTCCAGTTGGGATCAAGCAGAGGTAATAATCCTAGTGTTCACCACCTTACCTACGGAAGACACTATTAATGCTAATCCTCTGAAGTTTCTTTCTTACTCTACTGGAAAAGAGTAACTAGCTGTCTCTTACTGTATAGGATGAGAGATACTAATACTATCAGTTTTGTCTTGTATAGACTCCTGGCCATACACCATCTCTGCGATGGGATGAAACTCCAGGCCGTGCAAAGGGTAGCGAAACTCCTGGTGCCACCCCCGGCTCAAAAATATGGGATCCGACTCCCAGTCATACACCAGCGGGCGCTGCAACCCCCGGGCGGGACACGCCTGGGCATGCAACACCAGGCCATGGAGGTGCCACTTCCAGCGCACGTAAAAATCGATGGGATGAAACACCTAAAACAGAAAGAGGTATTTATGGCAAACTGGAAAGCACATAATAAATTTTGACTGGTTGATCGTGTAGGACATACCTTAAGTAAACTGTTTACCCTAAGTAAACAGTAGGTTCAGAAGTCAGGCAAGAAGTAATTAATTACATTCTGACATCTAGTGGTTGTTGCGAAGTGATGGTTTGGTCCGAGTTTGTAGCATTGAGTTCTGCTTGTTGGTTTAAGTGACATCTTTGAAAGCACCTCAGCTCAGAAATGGAATCAAAAGTTTTGTGGTTTTATCTAGTGACTGATGCAGGTTGGGATTTTTATGTGTAAAGGACATAAAGGAACTCATGTTGAATTGCTTTGCATGATTTGTGTGTTGCTTTTGAACGGTTTAATTTTTTTAAGAGCTTAGCATTTAAAGCAAATTTCGGAAGTATTTTCTTGCCTGTCTAATTTGAGTGAGGCTCATGTGTCAGAGGACAGTGAAACACCATTGTTCCTTAATGCTTTTATCAAGGGAGTATGTGGAGTACTTTGTCCGCTTTCTAGAATACCTGAGATCTTCTCTGTTTTTTAAGATTCTACCCATTTATGTAAAGATTCAGCAAGATGACATGCTTTTTTCATAAAATGAAGTTCTCTGTTGGGTGTTTAGTTCAATACCTGTGTTTTTTCAGTATTCACCCAAGCAGTCTTTACTTTTTGTCTAGTGTGCCTCTGATGCTTGCTGATTTGTGTGGACATGAGGATGGGCTATTGAAAATGGGTTTGGATATTGCTGCTGTAATTGGAGCACATACTATTCAGCTTTCTGCAAAAATGGTTTTGGTTTTGTTCCTTAGATACTCCAGGACATGGCAGCGGATGGGCTGAGACGCCTCGTACAGATAGAGGTGGTGACTCCATTGGTGAGACACCAACCCCAGGAGCAAGTAAAAGAAAGTCACGATGGGATGAAACACCTGCTAGCCAGATGGGTGGCAGCACTCCTGTTCTGACACCTGGCAAAACACCCATCGGTACACCAGCTATGAACATGGCAACTCCCACACCAGGTAAGCCCGGTCCATTCTCTGAAGTCTTCACTTTCTTTCGTGGTAATGAAGCATTTGCCTTTATATTGTATTTTGAAATAGACTTCTGCCTAACGGTCTCCTGCTTGTCAGTATATGCTCCGTTTACCATTTTTAATGCCTGCAGCACCTCAGTTCTGGAGGGGGATGGAGGCTAAGGTTATATATCTGTTCCTGTTCAGTGTATTTGGCAAGAATTCATAAAAGGCTCTCCAAAAGCTTGATATCCTACTGGCAACAGTTTTCAAGTGCTGTGGGAGCTTAAGCTTAAGAGGGAGCCTAAAGGTTAAGTAGACAGGTCATTTCCTGCATAGAGAAGAATTTTTTTTCTTAAATATTTTTTTCTTTTTTTTTTTTTTCTTTTTACATTTACATGTAGGTCATATCATGAGCATGACTCCTGAACAGCTGCAGGCTTGGCGTTGGGAAAGGGAAATTGATGAGAGAAACAGACCGCTTTCTGATGAAGAATTGGATGCTATGTTTCCAGAAGGATATAAGGTAATTCATCTGGATTAAAATACAGCAGACCGATTGTTTTTCTATCAGAGTGTTTTGATTTTTTTTTTAATTGAATTATCCCAGAAGTTGAATGTTTCACATTATGTATTGATTGGTGATTGTAGATATTTGATTCGGTTACTGATTTATTGTAAATGCATTAGAAAGAGAGAACTCAAGGTGATCACAAAGGCCAGTTGTTATTCTGCTTCTCAATGTTGGGAATGCCTGTCCAGGCCAAAACCAAACTCTGAATGGACTGATAAAAATACTACGTCCAGATGTAGAAAAACGTGGAAGAGTCACAAAATCTAGGTTAGCAAGTGTGTTGTTGATATACTGAAGTGCTGCTTTAATACTTTGTTAAGAGACTTCAGAGTTAACTTCCCAAGCTCTCAGCAGTGGAAGTGAGCTTTCTTCTGACATGTCATCAGTACAGGGTAAGCATGAATACAGACTGTCAGGGTGAATGTGTTTGTGTTGCTGTGAACTGGGATCTCATGTATGTAATAACACTCGCACAAATCCCCGAACTAATGAAATGGAAGATACATGAAACATAACTAAATTTATCTGATGTCTTCCTCTTTTTATCTGTTGTGAAAATACACGTTTTCTGGCTTGCAGGCTGTGGAGATGTGTGCCATGGTATGGTTTTTCCATATTTTGTTCTTTATTCTGTAGGTTCTTCCCCCACCAGCTGGTTACGTACCTATTCGCACTCCAGCCCGTAAGCTTACAGCAACTCCAACACCTTTGGGTGGTATGACTGGATTCCACATGCAGACGGAAGACCGGACTATGAAGAGTGTTAATGACCAGCCATCTGGCAATCTTCCATTCCTAAAACCAGATGATATCCAGTACTTTGATAAACTCCTGGTAAATGAGATTTCACTCTTGCTGTTTTTAAATTTCCTGTTTTCTTTGGAATATATTGCAATGCCTATTCATTTGTCTGGAATTATTTGTAGGTTGATGTTGATGAATCAACTCTGAGTCCTGAAGAACAGAAGGAGAGGAAAATAATGAAATTACTTCTGAAAATAAAGAATGGCACGCCTCCCATGAGAAAGGTAAGATGAGTTGTCATGCGTTCATGTGATGTCATTTTTGAAAAACCTGCATTTGTTCTCAGGTTTAGTTTCAGACTAATCTTTTCCCCTACAGTTGTCTGTGGGATTCTCTTCAAGCCAGTCTCCTAAGCTTTGATATCTCTCTAGTGCTTTTTTCCTATTCTCTGTCAGTTTTTTGTCCATTCTCTGTAATTAAATTTTGCTGCTCTTTGTACAGTAGTCAGTCACTAAATAGTATGTGGCTTATATAATTTTTTTAAGTTAGGAGGAACTAGATTTATAGTGCCTTTTGCTTAGAGCTCTGTAATTTTTTGGATTTTGCTTCTTAACTAAGAGCTACACTGCTAATGTAAGTTTCACCTTTACGCATTATGGACTACATTAGCAGTATTTCCTGCACTGGTTTGCTCTAAATTGGCCATAGCACCCAGCTGATGTATGAGCTGTTTTTCAAATGGAGCCGTTGTTAATATTGGACAAGGAGCATGCTTTTCTTGGAAATTGAACATCTGGGAGGTAACATCAGGGTGTTTCTCTTCATGCATATGTTCTTAAACAGATCAGCATAAAATTGAAGTAGAGTTTTGCAGTGGTAAGAGCAAGTATTTTGAAGCCTGTGGTTACAGTGAATTACATTTTAACCTGGTTAATATCTACCTGTTTTGTAATTGTTCAGTGTTGTTTCCCTAGTTTAACCGATGGGCTGTTTGGTTTTGTTTAGGCTGCATTGCGACAAATAACTGATAAAGCTCGTGAATTTGGAGCAGGGCCGTTGTTTAATCAGATTCTACCTCTGCTGATGTCACCAACGCTTGAAGATCAGGAGCGTCACTTGCTTGTCAAAGTCATTGACAGAATTCTTTACAAACTGGATGACTTGGTTCGACCATATGTACACAAGGTCTGTTACAGTTTAGTATTTTATCTTTGATTTGCTTTCTCTGATGGTTGCTGGCAGAAGTGTGTATTTTGTTTGCATATCAGAAGACGGTACCATATCTTTTAAATGTAATTGGCTTTATATTTCTTCTTAAGCCAAACTTATAGTGTGCTCAGATGTGGGTTTTATAGTATTAAGGCATGATGTAAAAATGGTATGTGCACACTTAGGGGTGGGAAGGGGATCTTGCTTCATCTAGGAAGTATCTCCAGGCCAGGTACTTTAAAGGCAAAGCTGTAAAAAGAGTATAATGGATTTGACTCTTCCTGTCATCATAGAGCTTTAAGCTTGGATACGTGGAATTATCTCTTGTTTCATGGAATCTGTTAGGGCCAGAAATAAAAGTATTAATGAATAGAAATATAACTTTGTTGCTATTTTTCAGATTCTTGTCGTTATTGAACCACTGCTGATTGATGAAGACTACTATGCTAGAGTGGAAGGCAGAGAAATAATTTCAAACCTGGCTAAGGTAAAGTTCCATTCTTGATTAAGGCACCGAGGTAGCTTGCATATAGCTGCATGTTTGTAGGCATGGCAGAAGAATTAACCATGCTGTTCATAAATCCAACCGGTTTGTTTTGTATGTTTTTCTTTCAGGCTGCTGGTTTGGCAACAATGATATCCACAATGCGACCTGATATTGATAATATGGATGAATATGTGCGAAATACAACAGCTCGAGCCTTTGCTGTCGTTGCCTCTGCTTTGGGCATTCCTTCTCTGTTGCCCTTCTTGAAAGCTGTCTGTAAAAGCAAAAAATCCTGGCAGGCTAGGCATACTGGCATCAAGATTGTGCAGCAGATTGCGATTCTTATGGGTTGTGCTATCTTGCCTCATCTCAGGAGCTTGGTTGAAATTATTGAACATGGTAAGTTCTGCTTTCCCAGGCTAAGATTTCTTTAAATTCACTTCATATTTCAAAGGTTTTTCATACCCCACTGAGGCACAGTGATAGTAAGGGCCTTTTTGTCTTCTTTTGACACTGAGAAACACGTCAGCTAACTGAAAGACGAGTAGTGTTTCAGTTATCCTGAAAATAAGTTAATCCCTTTTATACTGCCCATCTGTTTATTTTGAACTAAAGTCACAAGAAGT
The DNA here is from genome assembly GCF_000690775.1 of Eurypyga helias. NCBI lineage: Eukaryota > Metazoa > Chordata > Aves > Eurypygiformes > Eurypygidae > Eurypyga > Eurypyga helias. The sequence continues at coordinate 24,909 of NW_010238667.1, read as the reverse complement.
GGTCCTAAACACTTATGTCTTGCAGGTCTGGTGGATGAGCAGCAGAAAGTTCGCACCATCAGTGCTTTGGCTATTGCCGCCTTGGCTGAGGCAGCTACTCCCTATGGTATTGAGTCATTTGATTCTGTTCTGAAGCCTTTATGGAAGGGTATACGTCAGCACAGAGGAAAGGTATATCTCAAAGACTTTCTTGAGTTTGAACTGAAATCAATGTATATGTTCTGTAACTCATCAAAGATGTATTTCTGCATTGAAATAGGGTTTGGCTGCCTTTTTGAAGGCTATTGGGTACTTGATTCCACTCATGGATGCCGAGTATGCAAACTATTATACCAGAGAAGTCATGCTAATCCTGATCAGAGAGTTCCAGTCTCCTGATGAAGAGATGAAGAAAATTGTGTTGAAGGTATGTCAAAATGATTGTTGATTGTTTAGCATTAATATCAAATACCTGTGTTCTCTCTTTAAAAAAACAAAAGCAACCAAACCCAAAACCCCCAAACCTATACCAAATTAAAGTTGTTGAATTTTTATTTCCTGCCAGGTAGTGAAGCAGTGTTGTGGTACGGATGGTGTTGAAGCAAACTACATTAAAACCGAGATCTTGCCACCTTTTTTCAAACACTTCTGGCAACACAGAATGGCATTGGACAGAAGAAATTACAGACAGGTATTTTTGGCTTTTTAGTTGGAATGTGATTTACATTAGAACAAAATTCACATCAGAGTATTCATTCAGGCTAGATGCTTAATTCTGTCTTGTATATCCTGAAAGTGAATTTTCTTTGGACTAGCAATTTAGAAGTTGGATAGCTAGAAGATTAACAGGTTCTTGGGAGGCTATCAAGGCATTCTTCATCTGTGAATATGAGTCTTACATAAATTGTACGATGGGGTAGTTCACCCCATTTGTGTTGTGTAAAACGTTGGATGAGTTCCAAAGGTAAAACCAGTTTTTTGTAGCAGGCTTAACACGCATGATGCTGTTTCTCCTCTTCAAACTAGGGAAATTGATTTTCAGGATGTAGAAAGTAGATTTTAACAATGTTTGTTCACTTAACGTTTGTGTATTTCAGTTGGTTGATACAACTGTGGAGCTGGCAAATAAAGTTGGAGCAGCAGAAATTATTTCTAGAATTGTGGATGATCTGAAAGATGAAGCTGAGCAGTACAGAAAAATGGTCATGGAAACAATTGAGAAGATAATGGGAAATCTGGGGGCAGCAGACATCGATCACAAACTGGAAGAACAACTTATTGATGGTATCCTGTACGCCTTTCAGGAACAGACCACAGAGGTATGGCCAAGGGTGTTTAGTACTTGGATCACTTTAATTGTTAGCTAGCTCACTGTTATACAGAAATGTATGCTTCAAGTTACGTTTTTGGGATCCTTTTTTGGATATCAGTGCTCTAATGAATGAAATGGAGAAACAAGCTCTGGAATGTTAGAGTTTTAGTAGCAATTTTAGATGATGTTAGGTTTAATTAAAATGTGGTGTTGCTGTTGGTCTGATTTTCCTTTTGTTGTTTTTACACTCAGGATTCTGTGATGCTGAATGGTTTTGGCACAGTGGTTAATGCTCTAGGCAAAAGAGTTAAACCCTACTTGCCACAAATCTGTGGTACAGTTTTGTGGCGTTTGAACAACAAATCGGCTAAAGTTAGGCAGCAGGCCGCTGACCTGATCTCTCGTACTGCAGTTGTCATGAAGACTTGTCAAGAGGTATTGTGTCGATTTCTCCTACCGAAGTTGCTGTAGTACTTCATAGTAGGGGGACAGGAAAAAAATAATTAACTTCTAAATCCTTTTACTTGGTTGTAGGAAAAACTGATGGGCCACTTGGGTGTTGTGTTGTATGAGTACCTGGGTGAAGAATACCCTGAAGTACTGGGCAGCATACTCGGAGCACTTAAGGCTATTGTGAATGTTATAGGTACGTTTGGGTATTGATTACGTGATTGTTCAAGAGCAAAATGGCAAGACATTATAAAACTAAATGTGCCTCTTAAAATTCAATAGGTATGCACAAGATGACGCCCCCCATTAAAGATCTGCTGCCACGGCTTACACCTATTTTGAAGAACAGACATGAGAAAGTACAGGAAAATTGCATTGATCTTGTTGGGCGCATTGCAGACCGGTAAGCTGGCTAGTGATAGTAATTGGACCCTCTGTGTGGACAATTACTGTAGCAAAACCTAAATTTGAGTATTGGGTTTGGCATCTGGGTATTTATTGTCATATCTCTTGCTGTTTCTTAAGTTGTGTGTAGAGTTTAAGATGAGATTTAGCAGATGGTCTGTTGAACATATTCTGTTATTTTGCAAACACTTTAAGTAGCATGTCATTCATTTATGCAGACGCAGAATGCACCCAATATAATGAATTTTGTGTACCCGGGTAACCAGTGAAGGTCTAATGTTAACAGATACCTAATTAAGGGAATTGCTTAAGGAATGTTCTTCTGTTGATATAGGTGCTGCAATTTATGTGTTTTTATTTAAAAACTTACCACTGAAGAGGTGACTCACTTCATTCTCTTTCAGAGGGGCAGAATATGTTTCTGCAAGAGAATGGATGAGGATCTGCTTTGAACTGCTTGAACTGTTAAAAGCTCACAAGAAAGCTATCCGGAGAGCCACAGTGAACACTTTCGGTTATATCGCAAAAGCTATTGGGTAAGTTGGTTTAATGCTTATCCAGTTCTACGCACAGTTACGTGACATAGTGGTAATTGTGAGTTTTCTGGTGAGAAACATTCAGACGTCACCACATTTAATGTGTTAAATGCGTAGACTTTATTTTAGCCATTTTGTAGCTGGAGAACACCATCACCTGTTTGGCATTAACAGTGCTGCACTTCTGAACTGAACTTGTAGACTAGTAAGGTTAGAATTAACAGGGTTTATCACACGAATTTTTGGTACTGTGATATGCATTCAAATCTTCTGTACTCTTTCATAAACTCTCATTTAAATACTCGGTTTCCTCTTATTTTTCCCTGAATTTCCAAATAATTTTTTGCCGGTAAGGTGACAATGCAAGTCAGCAAATCGTAGAATGAAGCTCAATTCCCATCTTTATGCATATTTTTAAATAAGTGACCGACTACTGACTTAATGGACATAGAGCTAGCAAGCAAGGAATGCCATAATGGCGCGTATCTGTGCAGGACATTTCCTACCTCTCTTAAGATGTTTGCTTTTACACCAGTTTGTAATTACCTGTGTGATCAGAGTTACTGCTATCCTCCAGAGTCTACAAGAGGCAGAACAGAAGGCAGGAAAAAAGCTAAGTCTAGACAAAATAGAAAATGTTGGTTAAGAAAATAAGGTCATGCAGTTGCTTATGCTGTTTTCCAGTTTCATAGTTCGTGTTGCTTCCCAGATATCTAAACTTTTTTTTAAGGGCTAAGCCATGCTTTTCTGCTACTTGCTGTTTGAGCGAATTTTATCCGAATCCTCACTGAATGTATTGACATGGACATGCATGTTGTCTTTTCCAGACCTCATGATGTATTGGCTACACTGCTGAACAACTTGAAAGTACAGGAAAGGCAGAACAGAGTGTGTACTACAGTAGCAATTGCTATTGTAGCTGAAACGTGCTCACCTTTCACAGTGCTGCCTGCACTCATGAACGAATACAGAGTTCCAGAACTGAATGTCCAGAATGGTGTGTTAAAATCTCTTTCTTTCCTGTTTGAATACATTGGAGAGATGGGAAAAGACTATATTTATGCTGTTACACCGTTGCTTGAAGATGCTTTGATGGACAGGTGAGTGCACTTCTTTCTGTGGTACAGTTAGCTTTAGTCATATATTTTAAGTATATAGCTGGGGTTTAATGATAGCACATATGCGTATTTTCCTTGTTTGACAAAGCTGTTAAGTGACCATCATAATTTGGAAACCATTGTCTGCAAATAATTCAGATTATATGCTCCTATTTCACTAATAATTTTGAAGATTAAAATGATACAAGCATCTTATGACTCAAGACCTCTTACATTCAAACTGCTTTTGATAATTGCTATTGTTAGTACTTTCGCTGCTGAATTAGAGAGCAGCAGTTTGCCAGAAAACTCCGTCATTCTTTATTATACCGATTTTTGTTCCTTTGCTTCTTACTGCCAGTAAATATGGGTTAAAATTGCTTATTAATGCTTTCAAAAAAGTGTTACTGGAAAGAAGTATTATGTTTGTCCAATCACGTTGCTTCTAAGTATAATTTATTAACAGACCATTGTTCTCTTTGCAGAGATCTCGTACACAGACAGACTGCCAGTGCTGTGGTGCAACATATGTCTCTTGGTGTTTATGGGTTTGGCTGTGAAGATTCTCTTAACCATTTGTTGAATTACGTGTGGCCTAATGTGTTTGAAACCTCTCCTCACGTCATTCAGGCCGTTATGGGGGCCCTGGAGGGCCTCAGAGTTGCTATCGGTCCATGCAGAATGTTGCAGTATTGTTTACAGGTACGTCCCCACGTGTGCTGGGATAGCAGAGGCAGCAGTTAACAGGCGGGACTTCTATGTGGGAGACAAAGTCAGCTGAAGATGGCTTCCAGTAAAGGAAAATAGTGTGGCATTTTGTCTCTTTAAACGTGGCATTCTGTACCAAGGATTTCAGTAATTGAAATACACAGTAAATAGAGAATTTTAGTATGGTGAGATAGCTGCTTACATTGAGGAACTTGCTTTGAAGTAGCAGGTAACTTGAAATATAATTGGCAAAAATAGCCTGGCACTCTGACTTGTCAAATGGAAGCATCTCACAAATTGTGAGGACACCATCTCATGACTGGGGAGTAAATTAATAGTGCAAGAGGTTATAGAACAAGTAACGAAAGAAGGAAATGAAGATAGGCTTAATAGGAAATCAGCATTATTTGTTGTTAGCCAAAAAAAAACACTAGGACATTTAAAACTTGAAAGAGTGCTGGGGTCAGAGTTTGTACCAGTGCAACACTGCTCGGTTCAGCTTCTGCAGACGCGTATGTGGCGGTCAAATCGGACGGCTCCCTTTCCGTTAATTGCACGTAACAGTTCCTGCGGTGCTGGCTGTAGAACCTTAGCACACGTAACGGGTGAGAAGCGAGGATGAGTGTAACGCAGGTCAGCGTAGAGAAGATGTGACAGCATTTTATTGATTATTTGCAGATACGGAATTTCACTGGGTTTTTTCTAAGGGGGAGGGAAGGTCAGCACAAAGTTACTGACATTAGTAGGAAGGTGAGATAAGTCCCTTGCACAGTGTATATTTTTTGCAAATACTACTTGTATATATACTTACTATATAGAACTGTTTTTTCTAGAACTTCCACATTCTGCTCATTTTTTTAGGTTTAATTTTACCTCATATTCCTATTTAGTGCTCTCTACAGAAATCACAGTTGGCATAGCCAAAGATAAGACTTAGTTCCAACCAAATGCACTGCAGCAAGTTTTGATTCCTAATGTAAAAGGAGAATACAAAACTTAGAAAAACATTGAGTGGAATTTCTCCCTGCAGGAAAGAAGATAAGAAAATCTGTCTCTAAACAATACTTTATTACTACTTCCTAGATTAGATAGACAAAACTTGGGAATGACACATTTAGTGTACCTTCTTTGTTATAAGTGCTGTTACTTGTTATAATTGCTTTTTAAAGTGCTTTTTGTGCAAAGCTTATTTAAATTCAGTAACAGATATTTTGACTTTAAGCTTTCAATAAGTTTTGTTCCGTTCTGTTTTCTAGGGTTTGTTTCACCCTGCCAGGAAAGTCAGAGATGTTTATTGGAAGATTTATAATTCAATCTACATCGGATCACAAGATGCTCTGATAGCACATTATCCAAGGATCTATAACGATGAAAAGAACACCTATATTCGTTATGAACTTGATTACATCTTATAATCTTCTTGTTCAGTTGTTTGTGTTGAATGCACAGCTGTTCTTCAGTTAAACGCTTCAGATTTGATGATGTAAAATTTTAAAAATATTGGAGATCAGTATAGAGCTGGTCACAGGCAGAGCTAGAAATCCAGTAGCATGATTTTTTAAGTATGTCCTTGTTTTTTGATGTTAAACAGTTAAAAGCAGTAGTGACCAAGAAAACAGTGATTACAATGTACTGGAGGGATTTCATTTTGGCTTCATCTTTATGAAGATTTAGATTTCATTCCTTGTGTTTAAAGGGGAAGTTTATTTGAGAAATAAACCTTTGTGTATAAAAACTAACTTGTGTGTGGTTTTTGGACAGAGGGGCTTGTAAAACGAGTCCCTTTGGATTAAGTATTTGTTCATGTAATAAATAGGTGGCATCAAACATTTTAACCCGTTTTGTCATCCCCTAGCTTTTGAATAAATAAGAAAAACTTACAAACTGTAGTTAATGTGTGTATCTTTGTCACGCAATAACATAGCTGTAGTCTGGCTGATGGTTGTGGTACTGCCAGTTTGTTTTCGTGGAAAAGGTGTTCAGTTGCTTGTTGATGTTTCATCCGCAGTATCCTGGTTGTGGGGATGAATTAGCTTGTTTAATTTTTGGAAGTTAGGCAGTTCACTGCAGATGGTATGTGTAAAATGAGTTGCACAAATTAAGCATATTGACCACATTTAGCATGTTTTCTAGCATGTATGGCTGTATAAAAAGCCAAATTATATTTATAGGCTGTGCTATAACTCCTATAAAGAGCTCCTATAGGAACTCATGTGCCCAGCACCTGAGACGAGGCAGTTTTTAAGTGTGTGTGTGATGCAGGAAATGCTTCAGGTTGAGACAAGAAAGGCATTTTATTTCCTCATTTGCTTTTCTCCTTCTGTCCATGTACTGAAGAGAAAAAAGGTCTTGATGTCTGACAGTAAACTGCATAAAACACAAGGTTAAATCTCTGGTGGTGTTGTACCTTACTGTGTTTGTAAGGTGATGGTTGGCTGTCAGGTGTGTTGTTCTGAGGGTCCTTCATTCAAGTTGAGTGACTCAGTTCCATCTTACCAAGTTCAGTGCAGTGTAGTTAGCTGACTTCTCTGCTCTTTTACGTAAATGTGAGGCTATCTTGAGGTGTTCAGCATGTGAGAAAAATCTAGTTTACCTTTCAAGGCCTAGGTTTTTGTTAGGGGCTTGGGGTGGCACAACAAGGACTTAGGATCCTTTTGTTTATGAAGGCACGAATTTGTTAGGAACTGAAAGAAGTGATTTTTTTTTTTTTCAGTAGTGTGCTTTATTCTAGAATTCTTTAGTTGAAAAGAGCTGGAAATTCTTTAAGTCTTTATTGCTGAACTGTTCCCTTGGAGAGTAACATGTGCATTCCAATCTGTTCCTGGTGCTTTCTCCTTTAATAATACTGTTTGTGTTGCAGATGGCCTGCCATCTTCAGTAGTGCTGCAGGGTAGGACCAAGCAGGTGCCAATAGAGAGGGTGGAGATACGGAAAAAACCCACTGAGTTTTGAGAGACTAGCCAAGAGAGAGCTCTGAAACAGGTAGGAGTGTGGATCTCGTGACTTCTGGATGCATCTTGGCAAAATACTTATTTTTAGAAACAAGTCAAACTGTAAAAAAAAAATATTTAAAAAAAAATCTAGGAAAGGGGAGGGGAGCGACTTCAGCTTGTTCTCATTTTTGTGTTTTTAAAGGTCATCACTAGTTCTCAAAAGTATTTTCATAAATCTTTTTGTGGAAGATACAGAATATTTTTCTTCTTTCCTGAGAAAAGAAGGAAAGGAGAACTGTTTGCTGAACAGAATTGTTTGTAAAACGGTGATGTTAATCTTCAGTTTTTTTGCTATCCCAAATATCTGGTATGAAAATGGGTTTGAAACAACAGTATTGAAAGCGCAATTCTTTATATGCAATGCCATTGGTAGGCATTATTTCCTTCCTGAGACTTCTGTGGATCTGTGGAACTCCTACCTAAAGAGGCCATCTCTGGGTCATACACTGGTTGATGTGACTTTCTAGGAGTCCACAGCAGCTCTTAAAGAATCTTGCCTGTGCTGCTGAGCAACTATGCCAAGTTTTATTTAGCGTTTAGCATGGGCAGGTAAAGGGGGCAGTAGCTAAGAATACTGACTTATATTTTTGTACTGCCCAAGGGCAAAAGGTTTTGGGGAAGGAAGTAAAGTTAACTGTCTAGCTATACTGCTATGACATCTGTCCACATGTAGACAGACTTGTTTCTTTTCCAGTACAAATGAAAATCAGTAACAGGGAAGTTCTACACTAAGGCTGTGGCTGGTGCTCACCTCCAGATTTCTGATTGTGGACAGCAAAGAGCAAAGTGTTTAAATGAATGGAAAGATTGGGTCACTACTGTTTAAGTTCCATTAATGAATAATTTATTAGCCTTGTCTATTTTTTATGTTTTATATAAGTGAATGAAATATCTACTGCTGTTTTGCTGCTAGTGTATAAAATGAGACATGCCATGGCTTGGCAGCTGGGAAGTTTACCTTGCCACAGAATTACTGTGTAGTGTTTGGTAAACAAAGGTATAAGCATAAAATCTGAATGCCCAGAAGAGTCCCTAATTTTCTTTATATAGGTTTCTTTGTAAAGGACACCAAGTGTTCCTTTCCAGCTTCCCCCCCTGCCCCACACCCTTCTGGATTTACATACAGCTCCAAACTTCATCAGTGAATTGCAAAAGAAACTCTATGGATAAAAACCTCACTGACAGCCCCTTTGCCTCTGAACAGGCTCATCCAGTATATGGAATGAGGTGAAGGGTCCTGTAGAGGGGGGAAAAAACCCCAACCCCCAAAAAACCAAACTATGTGATTTTTTTCTAATTATTCTTAAAATCATTGATAATGATGCATTTGGAAAGGGGCAGCGATTTGAGAGTGTGTAAGCCATGCTGCAATAAGCAATACTGCCTTGGGGTTTTCCTGGTTTAGCATGTTTGATTTTACAGCTTAATGTGGCTCTTGATTGTAACTGTTTGTTTTGGGTTTGGGTTTTTTTTCCTTTTTAATGGAAGAAAGGATGAAGCAGTTCTATAGACTTACATTTCCTTTCAGGAACCTTTTCCATCAAAGCATGCCCCTTTACAGCCCTAGCCGATGAGGCTAAAATTAGTCAAGGCTAGCAGTTACCCTCAAGATATGCTAATCTTAAGACTAGGAATTCTTTTCAATTTCTTGATCTTTTATGGGAGAGTCGTAGGAGTCAGATGGAGCTTGTCAAGGTTTTCCTGTCAAGACAAGGGAGTGGGATGCCAGAAGGTTACTGAAATGCTAATGTTTTCTGGGATGCTGATTGTGTGCACCTACAGAGGGAACATTGGAAAGCTTATTCCAGAGCACAGCAGAACTTCCCCCTGCTCCAGGCAGAGTTGAGTTTCAGAGAACAAAGGTTTGCAAATAACCCTGAAGTGCATTGGCAGTTTTCATTACAGACATAAGGTAAACTTTAATTTACCTTTTTTCAGAGACCCTGACATTGCTTAAGGAGTAGCAGTTTTTTTCCTGAGAACAGAATTTTGATGCCCAGCATAACGTTTTGGGCTTTTTTGACAGAATTTCCAAGAACTCTGCAGCAAAATATGGAAGTGATGATTTTTAGGTCAAATTACATGTAAGAGTCCTTAAAAGTAAACCAGACTTGGAACATTTTGTTCTTGTCAGTGGAGGAATTCTGCTCACTGAAAAATGGTTCATGATGAAGTAGGTTCTGACATGTTAAAGAGAGGCTGGAGCTTGGTGTGGTTGTAATAAACACAGTGGTCTTAGCAATAAATGCTAGGAAGCATTAGAAATGGTTGTTATCACTCTGGCATGCATTCTGTTCACTGGCTTTACAGACAAACCAAAGTGTTTTCCTTACCGATTTTATATCCATATATGTACTCCCAGAGATCACATGGTGCAAGTTTTCTTGGTTACTTTTCACAATTTTGTCTCTTAAGGCCACTTTCTTAAACCTTCTGGTGCAATGACTGTTGTGAAGTCAAGTTTCAGACAACACTGCATCACACTGATACTCTCCTACACATTTTTCTCCAAGCTAAGCAACGTATTTCCCTCTCTGTAAGCTGCTGTAATGAATATCCTTATTACTAATAGACTGGGGTGGAATGGGAAACAGCTTTCAACTGTGTGGTTCTTCACTAAATGTGGGAAGTGTTGACGTGTGAGTAAAATGATTGCCTGTTACTTAATGTGTATCTGTGAACCAACTGCAGAACCATGCTCTTTGCCAGTTGATTAAAAAGGGAAGAGGTAAATGTGACTCTCAGTGTATTAATGTGTACATCAGCCTGATGCTGCATGCTGGAGTGTATTGAGTCTCTCCATTAGCAGCTGAAAGATTTGTGCTGCCCCTGGCCTCCAGCGCTGGCTTTCCCTCTGGCCTGTGTGGTTTAAACTGCACCCTTCCCTCTGCTCCCCTCCCAGCTGTACCCCTGGAAACCTTTGTGGGGCTTGTTAACAACCTCCTGGAAGCCTGGTTAAGAGATCCAGTGCACCCTGGGTGAGGAGTGCCTCTTCCTTACCCATCTATGTGCATTCATTCCTAACCCAAGCCCCAGACCAGATGTTCTGGAAGTCATGAACAAGTTCTTTCATTTGCAGGCAAACCAGCAACAAATGTTTTATGAATTGTGAATAAACGAGGGAGTAGATTGGTGGACTTTATCTGTTTATCCCAACACTGGATCCAATGGGTCTCAAGTCAGATGCTGTGTCTCCTCTTGATAGTGATCATAATTAGAATTTAATTTTTTTTCTAAAAGCTTGCTTTTTTGATGCAAAGAGGTTGTTTTGTTTGTTTTCAAGATCTTCTCCAGGGCCTACACCGATTTGTTTATTCACTGTGAATCTCCTGTTCCTTTCACAAGTAGGAGACAGTTTGGTCACCTTACTACCCAAGTGTTTGTTTCCGCTGATAGATAAATGTTTCTTTGCTTTATTAGCAATCGCCTCCTGCACTGAGTTGGCTCATGAACTGATTCAGTGAGCTGTACAACCTGCTTTGCCCTGCACCGTTTCCTCTGACAGCTCTCAGTTCTCTCTGGAGAATGCCGTCTTTCCCTGATGTTCTAAACCGGTGTTCCGTGGGAAAACATACATGAGGCAAGCCGTTGAATGGGCCAGCTGTCCTTCCCGCTGCCTTGTGACTGAGCCCAGGTGGGGTGGGTGCTCACCGCGTAGGGTGACGGGTCTGAGGGGACTAGCTTCCAGCCTTTTCTTAGGTAAACTTAAAAATAGTGACCTGCACTCCCTGCCCCTCATCTGAAAGAGTAGGGCAGAACTGTGTTCAAATACAGTGACTTTGCTCTGAAAGCCGTACATTTTTGTCTCTGTCGAAGCCTTACGTCTCTGTGGATCTGTGGATCTTGAGCCCAGCTGATAAAAGGAATGGAACTGGCCATTTATTACTTTAGCTAATAAAAGAGGATATTGTATATTAGCTTTTTCACATTCCTAAGCACTAGCAACAGAATGAAGGTTAAAGGCGTCTGATATTCACAATTAAAGAATGGAGCCTTTGTTTTTAGCACAGTATGCAGCTGAGACAGAAGGAATAGGCCAGGAAATGAAAACCAGGTGGCTTGGGTTTGAATTTTTAAGACCAAAGAAATGACCTTCAAAAAAGGCTATTTCCTCATTTAATAAAAATAAGTTAAATATATACAAAATTATTTAGTTATTCTCTACATTGGTTTGCAGATATTTCTTCTGTGGAAACACAAGATACATGTAAAAGCACAAGGATTAATAGATTTGTCTTAAAAACCCTGCTGAGATATTTCTGTAACGCTGGGTTCTAAGTGAATTGAAGATTGGAAGGTAGGTAATATCCAGTGAGAGCAGGCAGGAATTTTTGTTTCATTCCTATATATATATATATAAAGCATTCAGCTGCATACAGATATTGCTGTTAATAATGCAGTACTAATACTACTAGTTACGCAGTGCTACCAATCGTCTATCAGTACCTTAAAACTCACCATGACACATAAAAACCCAGAAAAACAAAGGGCATAACTGTTTCTTACTTCTGTTTATTATGATATTTATTGAAGATGTAACCATGGTAACAGAAGGCATCCATAAAATAACAAGTTATCCTTTAGCACAATTAAATTTTTTTTTCAGGTACAGCTTTCCTTTAAAGCTTAGAAAACTAGAGACAACACTCTGCAAATCAGCTTGGTTTTGTTGAAAATGGCTTCATAGTGCCAGGCTGTAGGGTGGCTTTGTTACCCACATGGCGGTGCAATTGTAATGCCAGGAGGGCTCCACAGCTGCAGGCAGTGGCAGGCTGGTTCACAGGCTCTGCTGTTCGCCCAGGCAATGCTAGGGAAGTGTAGTGGACCAGAGGTGGAAGGCCACTTCTCCAGCTGAGTGGCGTCTGCGGCGCAGGCCCTGTTGCTGCACCCTTTTCTGTGGCGAGAGATTCATCCACATCATGTGTGATGAGAAGAACTCGAAGTGGTGGCTGCGAAGCTTCTCTTGTGGCATTCTCCTAGAAAGTGGGATTCCATCTTAGTATCTAAATTAAGTCTGGAGGTGCTTGTTGATAGGGGTGTTCTTGCCTGTGTGAACTAAGGCATTGTTAAACTCTACGACTTGTTGGTGTTAAGGCAAAGTACTTTTTTCAAGTAGTTGATTCAAAGCCTGGTTTATCTTACTTGTTAGATAACTTGGATAGCATGTTTCCAAGAACAGTTTTCCTTGTGTGCACTTAGGATGTGCTGCAGGATGTTGTTTGAAACTTTCTGCCACATGCACATGGAGTATGATGGGCCTGGGGCAGCATCCAACCAAGGTTTGTACAGGAAAATCCACCCTACTTTTCCTTTTGCTCGCTCTAATCTGATACTCTACTGAAGATGCAGAAGGGCTTCTTGACTTGCTGAGTTTAATAGACAAGTCCATCTTTGTCCAAAATGTTTCCCTGCTGTTTTTTGATTTTGTTGTTTGGTGTGTAAGATTTTAGTGGAAGGTTCCTGCAGAGTTTACAGGAACAAAGATGTTTCATTACTGGATGCTGTCGTATGCGTATCATTTGCTCGCTATTTGTAGGAAGTTACAGTTAGTAATTGCATGAGCCTTTGCATGGCTTAGGTTATTTCTCTGAATCACTGTCTGAATATGGGAGAATAACTTTCCAGTATTAATATTTTCCAGTATTAATACACATATACTAGCCTATATGCAAGTCAAAAAATGCATATATGCTCCTGGGTGCAGCTTGCTTCTTCTCCTATGGCCACTTGGAGTTTCCTTTCTGTGTTTCTTTGTGGTGAGGTAGCTCTTGAGCAGTTCAGTCATTGGAGACAGGCCTGCAGTACAAACTTTTTAGCGTTACTACATTTTTCCGACGTTGGTTATTCTCGGAGTTAGAAATGCAGGTCTGCTGTTCATGCTAGCTTTTCAGCTGCCAGCTTTACATCCTTCGTGCTGATGTAATGCCATGCACCACAGTCATCGACCTTTCAAAAACCTTCTTTTTCGTGTAGTGTAGGATATACTATGATTTAAAAAAACCAAAGCAACACAAACAAAAAACTCCAGCATCCAACCACTACCACATTTGCATTTTTAGCTTGTATCACTAGTTGCTTGGATTGCATCCATTGTGATTGGGTTCTTTCAAATCACCTGGCAAGCAAGGCTGCTAAAGCTTTCTCCAGTGTCAGAGGAGGCCTCTAGGAAGGGTCTCTGCCGGCACTGCTGTGAGGGATGCCTGTGTGATACAGATACTGCCATGTGGGAGATGTTTTGAGACTTCCTGGCACATCTGTTAAAGGTTTTAACTCTGTTCTTGCTTCCTTTGGGTTTCTTGGGGCCTCCTTGGTACCTGCCTTTGGAGTGCTGCTGCTATAATCGTAATTTCCCCCCACCATAGGAATTAACATGCATCTGATTGTAATACTTCTGTTACCATTGCTCGCAAATCTTCTCTCTGTAAACACCACATGGTCCTTGTATTTATTCTCCTGTATTTCAGGAATGTGTGCTCTATCTGTTGCCAAATGAAAGTTGTACCCCTTGACCCCACTCAATTTCTCTTAATGCCCCAGTTGATGAGAAATTATTTCAATTTTTTTATTTTAAACATGTTTAATCTGTTCAATTTTATGTTGTTATACTCATTTGGTTTTCCTCTTTAACTGAATCCTTGTCTTGTTACATCACATCCATTTACATGGCTTAAAGCTAAAACAAAACTCCAGGTATCCTCATCAAGATAGTAATTCTGGACTTCGCTTAAAGTACCCACTACAGCTATGTTGAGCTCAAAAGCTTTCTTGTTTACCCCAGGGTGTATTTCCTGAGGATGGGGAGTTAAGGTCTAGGTCCTTGGCCCAGTGTTACATAGAATAAGCAGCTTTGCTTTGCTCTTTTAGTTCTGGGGTTAAAATGTGGAACTGTCTAGGACACCTTGTGTGTTGGTTTGTCAAATGTTTGATTTATGTGCTTGAAGTTGGGCAAGTGTGGGTGTAAAGAAGGAGCAGTGGGGAGTGATTAAAGCACAGCAGTTGATACTGGGGCTTCCTGCTCTGCCAAAGGATTTGCTCAGTGACTGCTAAACTTCTCAGGGAAAACAGAGTTTGTGACGTTTAGTATCAATTCATGGAAGCCAGCCTGAGGGGACTCAAAGGGATCTTACAGTGAATGAGAGGAGAGGTGTCACCTTCTTCCAAGAGATGTTGTCAGAGTGGAAGAGGCACGGGCTAAAGCATTGATCCTACAAAGAGGAGAGGAGAAAGATGTGTTTGGCATGCCAATTAAGAATTATATCTGCTGTTCTCTTGCACTTTATCTGTGTACACATTGTATGTAGGTACTTTGTTAAGTTCTTGGTTTCGTTTTAACTACCATGTGTCCCTGAAAGCTGACACTTTCAACCCCAGTTTCCACGAGGACATATCTGTGGGAAGAAGGCATTTATAGTGGAGAAACAGTGAGCCTAGTGCTAGAAAGAGTGCCAGGGTCTGACCTGACGAGGCCAGGAGGCGTAGGTGTGCAAGCTGTGACTGAGCCAAATCCACTCCAAATCCTGAGAGTCGCTTGGGGCCGCGTGGCAGCCAGGGCTCAAGCACCTGGGCTGTCTGCAGCAAGGGAGTGCTGTGCCAGCAGTGCTTGCGATCCCCTCCTCTTCCTTCTTCGGTGATGCTGAAGTGGGTTGATCTCTCTTATTCTTCCTCATATTTAAGCAGTCCAAGAAATACTGCGATTTAGTAGCTGTTGAAAATTTAAATGCTTACGTGCATCTGGGGTAAGTTACCTCAAGGCCTGTTTAGAGTGGGGATTCTCCCCAGCAGTCTGCCTGCAGGAAGACATCCGAGAGCCCAGCTGGTGCTGTTTACTATGGCAGAACAATGCTTTCCATCCTTGGGGAGGCAGGTTCCCTTTCCTCTCCAGGACTTGGCTGTATCTCATAGCTGTGATAAGAATGCTGCTTAGTGTGTCTTTTTTCATATCGGCTAAACTGCATTGCTGGAGTGAGCTCGGGCCATCTGTCCTGGTGCTGGAAAGGAAGAGTACAGCCTGCTGTCAGCTATCTTAAGCCACGAGCAAATCAGCAGTGTGACATGGGGGACTTAGGAAGGAGTCTCACGCTGAATTGCAGACCATCGTGATTAAAACCGGTCTGCCCTACTTGGCATACTGGTTCAAGATGTTTAGTGGGGAGCTTTCCAGTAACACAGGCATCTTCCTGCCTCTCTGGCTGTGTCCTCCTCCCCACTTACATGTAAGTGGGTTTGAATCCATAGCATACTGTCTGGAAAATTAGTTCCCTGCGGTCAACACAAAGTCCTGGAATTGCTGAAATACTGTACTGAAACGTGTTGTTTCCTGTGCTGAAGGAACTACAAAACCTGCCAGGAAGTGCTGCGTGATAGGGGTGTGATTTGTAATGTGTAATTTATTGTAAGTACTAGCTACCTCTGTTGTGGCTGGATGGCAGGGTTATTGAATCATTGGTACTAGTGTACAAGCATAGATTTGTTTTCATGTGAAGTAAACAGTCAAAAATGTATATCCTGATACATTGGTGCAGTTTTGCTTTGAGAGATGACAGAATGAGCTCTCACCTTGCCATTCCACGAAGGTGTAGGTGTGACATTTCTGAACTCAATGTTCGTCTCCCATAGCTGAACACTGGCTGCTTCGTGGTGCTGTTTTTCTACCAGGAAGGTGGTTTCTCATTCTCGCTGTGTTCTTGGATTTAGGGAATTAGAGGGGAGTAGGGCAGCTGTGCCATAAGCTTAGAAGCTTATTTCTGACCCGCTTTATTCTTGTAGCTGTATCTGTGATTATGTCATGACATGTTAATAGTGACATTATTTGGAGCACAGCCACTGACCCAGTCTTCTGATCTCGCAAGAGGATCAGGGAAGACATATGTACTTATGCAGAATCTTATAAATGTCCTTGAGGCATTATGCAAGTGCAGGGCCCAGCTCTGTGGGCTCAATCCACTGATTTTTGTCTTGACCCAGCATGTGTGCTGAGCATTATTTATTCCTTCCTTTGCTGAGTCAAAATATTGTTCAAAACGCATGCTTAGGAATATACAATACCAAAAGAGTTTCCACTACTGTGTTTTGCATATGTAAAGGATACTTTATGTTCTATTTTCAAAACATGTAGTAGATACTTGTATGAGCTCTAAAAAGCTTCTGCCGTGAAAGACAAAGCCGTTTGCTGCAGCCTATTAAAACCCCTTTTAGAGTTACTCAGTCATGACTTTGCTCTCAGATACCTTGTTCCAGCTCACATAAGTAGAGGGCGGGCTCCTCATTTCGTAGAGGGAAAGTAGGATTTAGTTGGAAGCCCTTTATACTTTAGTCTGTTGGGTCTTGTTTGTTTGTTTGTTTATTGGAAACTCTCAGCAGTTCTTACCCAGAACATGAAAGATGAACTGCTGTTGATGCTGTGTTTGTAAGGCAGAGCAAGGTCATGTGCTATCCAAAAATCCAGTACAAATAAAACGGGTCAACCACAGGCTCTTCCTATTCATGGTGCTTTCTGCAGGGGTTTTGCCAGTGTCAGTACATCCTGTGGACTTTACTGGAGTGTGTTGTGCAGGCGGTATG
This sequence comes from Eurypyga helias, assembly GCF_000690775.1. Lineage (NCBI taxonomy): Eukaryota > Metazoa > Chordata > Aves > Eurypygiformes > Eurypygidae > Eurypyga > Eurypyga helias. Next base: position 7,868 of record NW_010238667.1, on the reverse strand, counting down.
GCCACCAGGCAGCTCATTACGACATCACTAGCTTCATTGCCCTTAAGGATGGATTCCTGCCTCCACCCTGTCCCCTCTCCAGTCACTACAGGGCTTTAAGAAACACTCCTGATCTAAAGAAAATTGTTTTCCTTCCCAGGAACACAATAAGCCCCTGTCATAACAATTGCTTGTTTATACTGATGAATGTATGTAATTATTAAAACCAGAACAACCTCTTGGAGAAAAGGAACTTCCATAAAAATTTTAAAAAATTCTCCTTCCATTACCTTGTTTGGAAATGAAAAGGGGTTGGGCTACAGAATGCTTTGTTTTCTTTTCCTTTGGAAACATCCTTCTTTGGCATCTGTAAAGCATTTACATTCCCTAGTTCTGGATCAAAGTCCTTTCATGGCTCATGTTACTTATTTCCTTCTTTAACTGAAGCATAGAAAGAAAAATGGATTTTTTTCCTCCCTCAGGCTTACAGTATCAACCATTGTAAAAAGTCAACTCCCAGTTTTAGCAAGGAAGTAGCAAGAATAAGGAATAAAACATCTCAAAATGTACAGTCTGAAGAACCACCACACACACTTCAGAATGAATGCTGTCAGTAAACCCAGGTCTCCTTAGCAGTTATGAAGCAGGTAACGTAAAATTTAGTAAAACTAAGGCAACTGTCCTGCTGGATTTCCTTTGTTCCTCATGTTCCAAGGGTTTGTGCTCTTCAGAGGAGGAACTTTGTCCTCTTCAGCCTGTGTAGTGGCAGGTACAGTTGGCCAAGTATTGGGCTACAAACTGCAGTTGAGCCAGGCACTAGAAATGCTAGAAGCAAAACACTCTTTTATTTTATTGCATGAGTGGCAGGATGAAATTTGGGGTTGATGGAAATATTTTCTGATAGAAGAACAAGAAACTCCTGTGAATCAGCTTTGACACATGATCTTGTTTTGAATTTGCAGAAGAGTGTACATAGTTTTGTTTCTGAATGCAAAGCAAACTCTTTCCAAGTCTGCCCCTCCCATTGATTCTGTGCCCCAAAGAACTTGGTGTTTCTGCTTATTTTCGGAGCTGTGCTGGCTATTGTTCTGCCTTTCTGCCTTTTTCATGTAGACACAGAGAGCTGAGCCCAGTTATCCCCTTCACTTTGCAGACAAGCTTCTAGGCTGCGGCCTGTGACTGTGAATATTGGCTATCTGTTGTTTCCAAGTATTGCTGTAGCAAAAGGGTATATCATGGCTGTTTCTGATTTATCTTCTAGGAAGAATTTGGATGTCTTACCAGTTTTAGCGTGGCCTGTGATGATCGAAGTAGCTGGAGGTGAGCCAGTACCATAATATATGTACCTGTTGTTCACCCAGTTTTGTTCTCCTGAAAACAAATCATAAATTCTCATCTATATTTTAGTGTGTTCAGATATTTTAATTGGTTTGCTTCACAGACCTTCATTCTGCAGACTTCTAGTCTAGTGTTCCTTTTTTTGTAAGGGAATACATAGTACTGCATAGCATGGTTTATATTTAACCATAAAACAACATGGACTACAGTCTGTTGGACTGATTTGCTGTCATTAGCTTTCACCCAGCAGATGAGAACTTCATCCACACTTCCAGCATTCCTTCAAAAATAACGTTACTGACACCCTCCATCATATCGTTCTCCCCACAGGGCTCTTGGCCACTACTTTCTCTGATGGAAGGGAAAATCTCTCTCTCTGTATTATGAGCTAAACCCTGACATCAGAGAGAAAACTACCACAGAGCTGCTCCCTCCCTGGTGTCAACTTCATGTTAGTCACTGTGTGCTTCCATGCCCCTTCTAATTAAATGCAACTTTAGGGATGGGATGTTTTTTTGTTAATGTGACTTGAAATCTCTTGCTGGCATCTAGGCACTGTGAAAAAGATAGTTGACTTCGGAGGAGGGATTTAGTGTCAGAACGGTCCCAAATCTCAGCTGGGTCTTAGAGCTGGCATTGGATTTGTTAGGTCCTGGCAGAGGTTAAGGCATAGGCCCGTTCTTCCTCTTTGCACACTGAGAATGGATTGATATGGATTCCTACCTAATTTAGCTTGTGCAATGCTCATCAATTCCCAGACTGTTTCCCAAATGATTCTGTTTGGACTGATAGATTTCAGTGTGGCTGGCACACATCCGTCAGTGTCCCATCGGCTGTACCTAGTGCCAGACAGAAGTGAAGGTTATGCAGCTGCTGAAATGCAAAAAGACAAAGGACATGAAATGTACTTATATGGAAATAATAATGATGTCCTGATGTAACTGAGATTAAAATTTGGTATTTTATGTTAGTGCAACAGTTCAATGAATATGATCTTGAGGATGAAAGTAAAAATCAAGGACGTCAGAGCTAGGGATCATAAATAACTAATGGCTGTAGGTTATTTAGGTGATGAGAATGTATGAAGGGAGGTTGGTATAGTGTCCATTTGAACTATCAGTGATGCCTTTCTAACGAGTATGACTCAGTAGATAAATACATCTTACACAATTACCTGATGTTGCAGGGTACACAGGATGTTTTAGTGTGACAGGAATCCTACCCCCTGGAGACCATTTGCTGAGTTCTTTAAAGGTCAGCCATTCTTCAAAATGTAAGTCAGTTGAAAAATGAGGATTTAGATAAAAAAAAGAATACTTCAAAGCTGGTGAATCACTTCAGACCATGAGTACTGGAAGATAGTGCTTTTGAAGTCCAGACTCTTGTCCCAAGTTGGTGGGGTGGGTAGGACTGGAATACTTTAAATTCATATATACTTACACTATGCACACGGAACCCCTAAACATACTTTTCTTATGCCTTCTATTTTCTCTCCAAGTTTCCCCTAGAAGATTAATGACACAAGAGATTGAAGATAGTGTATATACCCATAAATGGAATAGGGCTGAGGACAGAAAATTTAAATATTGAGCTTCCCTCTTGCTAACTTGGTTTTGCTCAGCTTTTTTCTCATTTCCTTCTCTTTTTCAACTCCAGTCCCTTAGCACCAGTTGGTGGAGGGGCCAAACTCCACAGCCAGGCCAGCAGCTCTGTAGTATGGTGAAGTGTTCATGTGGGTTGGGTTTTTTTTTCTATTGTGTGTTGGCGTTTTGTGTTTTGGGGTGTTCTGCGTCTGTTGGAAAACTTCAAGCAGAATCAGATAACTTGGTATTTTCCAGGTCAGAAGGACAGGAAATAAAAGTAAAAACCTCAAACAAGCAGTAAAATAACCCAGAGCTCTGGGTCTCCTCATGTGATACAAGGAAGCAAAAAGTGTAGGCTTTTTCACTCCCCCTTGTCTTGTCCTCACTGCATCATGTAAAACCTTGTCCAGAGCTGGTGGAAATCAATGTGTCTTTCTGATAACTTACCTGATTTCTAGATCAAGCGCTGGGCTATGTGACAAATTGCTGAAAATTATTGTGGCAGTCTTTTGTCAGGGGTGGTAATGGCAGATAATGTGTTTGCACAGGCCACTAACACCTCGCTTTAAGAACTGAAGTAAGCCTAATGCTTGCCACTGTCGGTGAAATCTTCCTCTTTTGCAGAGATGCATTTCTAGACTGGTGTAACCAGAAAGGAGTTGCCCCAGCTTAGCAGTCTAGCTGTCATCTGCCTTAATTCCTCCCCTGTTTTCAATACCCAGTACCAGTTACATGCACATCTGTAGGAGAGGTGCTAAGACCAACTGTAGGAACACCTTCACATACATGGGGGTGCTTATTCCTTTTTGGTTAACACAGCAGAAGGCTGCGATAATTATGATTTCAGCTTCAAATTCACAGTTTCCAGTTGTATCATGTGCCTGAGCCTATTGAACATTAACTACATGGTTGCAGAACAAAAACCCAAGGTATTTGAAATGAGAGGAGACTTTGAATAAAAAGAGGTACTGCTAAGGTGTCCCCTTCTCCCCTCTCTGCCCTTAGCAGGGCAGAAGGGAAGGTGGTGGCAGCCATAATTAGTTACTGTGTCTGGTGTTGCCCAGTCTCCTGCTGTGGCATGTTTTCCCCCTCTATTTCAAACTCACTGAGCCCTCCATGTTTTTGCTTGTTTCTAGCACTGCAGTCTCATAATGATGCTCCTATGTCACTCTAATCTGACTCCCACCGAGTCTGTAATGGGGAAGAAAGCACAAGAGGATGTTTATGTGCTGCTGATAGAGGATAGGCAACAGGTAGAGACCAGAGGCATGTGAGGTATCTGAAGTCAGCAGAAATGGTTAGAGGTAACAGATGTCTCTTCTGCCGTCAGTCCTGTCTTTGATCCATGCTCAGCAGTGGCAAATAAGCACTGCTGATAAGTATGCTGGTTGTATTTTCTTCAGCTTCCTTTACGGGGCAGGAGCCAAGCACATGTCGAGGAGCAATTGCACCTTCCATATGCAAGTGATGGTCCTGCTTAAATACAGCAGCAGACCTGACTTTGGGGAGCAAAACTGAGTTGAGTACTTCCCCTGCCTCTGCTGCTCAGCTGTGCAGACAAAGCAGGAGCAGGGAGGAGGTTGGTGGTGTAGACTTTTGGCTGCCTTAAAGTGACCACATCCTGTTAGGCTGGGGAAACATTAGACTAGTGCAGAGATCTGTCTGAGATGTAGGAGTGCTTGTGGGGATCCAGCAGATAATTTGCGCGTGCATTTTTATTGCAGCAGGAGGAACAGTGGTGCAGGGAGAACTGATCTCGCTCCTGTGCTCACTCTGTTCACCCGCTTCCCACCTACATCCTGGGTCTCTGTAGCATTTGAGTACAGTGCAAATGGATTTATTATGTTGAGTTTGTTGTCTTTGCCTCTGGTGCAGCTCCCAGGTTCGGTTTTCCTGATGCTGCATGGAAAGACTAGTGCTGAGTCTGTGATAGCAGAGTAATGATCAGAGCAGCAACTGGTGGCCTTTACCTGAGATCCTTCCACAAGTCGTGTCAGAATGCTGCACCTGGCAAGGTGGGAGAATTTACTCATGCAAGCAGGAAGCTGGGCACCATGAGACAGGTTTGCATGTCTAGGACCATGCAGGAACACTGTGGCACAAGAGACAATTGGTAGTGAGTGCCTCAAGTCCTAAGCCAGTGCCCAAACCAAGACTTGCCGTATTACACCATGTGAAAGTAGCCTGTGAGCTCTTAGCAAAGGGGAAGTAGTTTATGATGATGCTTAAGTTCTGTCGGAGTCACATGGTTAAATCTAAGTGTGCTTGGCAGTTTTGCTGAGTCCAAGTGGGTGTAAGACTGTGAAGTGCATTACTGACACAAAATCTGAATGAGGAAGTGGCATGTGCATGTACGCATGCTAATAACAAATGGCGTTCACCACTTTCAGATGGAATGGAGGAACTTCGGTTTTGCTGGGGACAACAAAATAAAAAATGGCAGAGGCCTGTTACTGTGGGCCAGTATCCTACAGAACCCTGTTGTGTTACGGCCAGAAGATGAAGAAATTTCAGTATGGGCAACTACAAAATATTTGGGGCAGTTCTGTTCTTCCTTGCTGTTGGCCAGAAATAGCTTAAGTGCTGAAGTTCTGAAGTTCAAGGCTTCATATCCCTATTTTGTCTTAAAAATTATGTAATGGGCGTGTGAGTCTTTTGTTTCATGGAAGAGTTCAACTGAATGCACAGACTCCTCTTAGGATCGGGCACCAGTCTGTAAGCAGCAAATGCGCTGGCCACCCTTAGAGAGGGTTTCTTTCCACTTCCTGTCAGAGGCCCGGGGTAGCCCTAGGGCTTTTTCCTTTCCACATAGAGCTTCAGTCCAAGATGGCAATGTCTGGTGAGCTCAAGCATGTTCTCACTAGGGCTGTTGCACACCTGTTTTGATGATGGTGCCTCAGTATGGAAAGTCAACGTAATGCTGCAGGTATGAGAGTTGCAGGTTTGAACATTACTTGAAAAATCAGCCCTGGATACTGATGTCTTTGCACCTTTTCTTCCCCCCAGAAAAAGACAGTTGAGCATACTGCCTCGTTTCACGTGGAGATGTCCTGTGAGATTACTGCTGTGTACCGGCCAGGGCTAAGAAGTTGAGTGAAATACTGCAGAGGAGAGAGTTGATTCTGCATGGTAAGTCAGAAGCCTGTAATGTAGCTTTCTGTGCTATTTTGTGAACAGGAGAGGAGGACATTGTACTGTCAGAGAAATCCTGGACTCCTTTACTGTGATGGGAATAGCACTGTGACTAATCTTGGTAGTTCATGCAAATGACACTTTGAATGGATAGTGTAAATACAACTGTGAGGACCTCTAAAGGGAGTGCGGCCCCCTTAATATGGGATGCGAACTGCTGTAATCCTGCGTGCAGGAGTTTGTCAGGGGTCCCAGAGAAGGTACTGTGGGTTGTCCAGATTCCTAGAGCTGCAGGTGAGGGCAGCACACAGCATACCCAAAAAATCATTTCCCTTACATATCCACAGAGTTTAACTGCAGGGAAAATGTGATGCCGCACGCTACGTCCTTGGAAGCAGACCTTTATAATGGAAAACAACAAACCAGACCTTTCCTTATAATGCTGAAAGTTCCCTCCGTTGTCCCTCTCCTGTTTTTCACTTGCTCTCAGCTGGAGGGTAACTTCTGCTTGCTTGTGAGCTCTGCGTGGTGGGTGTGCGTTTCGATGCAGCCTGCGGGTGGACTGTCCAAGCAGACTCTCCACAGGATGGAATTGGTGGGACACAGAGGCGGCTCTGGCCCTTGGTGCACAGCAGCGCAGCGCTGCCAGCCGCTCTTTTTAGCGTGTGGTTTGACACAGAGCACATCTGCTGAGGCAAGGGCAGTGCTTATAGGGGTTCTGGCATGATGAAGACCATAAGGAGCGGCGGCACTAGAAAGAAAAACTGCCAGAGTTCATAGGTTCTTAGCAGGTACTGGTTTCTCTCTTGCCTTTTTTATTTTTTTCTTTAAAAGCCTGATTTTATATTAATGCTGTTTTCCCATTAAGACCCCTTTAAAATACATGGAGTCAAAGTGTGCTGTACCTTGTATGTTATTTTTAATCCACATTTATAATGATGCTTCAGAAGCCTGAAAGAGACATCTGTTTCCTTCTTGGATTGGTTTTCTTCCATAGACGACACTTCCTTCTTTTTTTAACTATTTAAAGTCACCCTGTTCTGTAATCAAGGGTTGTAAAGTCATGAATCGGTCATATTGGATGTGTCATGGGGTCTGGGAGCCTGTTACTGCAGAATCTCACTGGTGGGGAGATACCTGGCCGCTTTGTGCAACTCTGAGGAGGGGGAATCTTCAATCCTTTGCTCTTCAGTTACATGCCCTTTGAAAAATGTGATTACCCTCATTACCTTCAGTGTGTCTGTAGCTCCTGTTGCTGTGCATTGTGCCAATGATTTTAATCAAATGACATGCTCCAGGGATTCAGCTTGTCAGCTCTGAGGGACAGAAAGAATTTACTCCTTCATGCTTTTGTTCCTTCTTTTCCCTACCCTGTTTCATGGGCTGGGCTGTGCAGTCTTGCCCTGGTGCTCGAGTCAAACCAGCAGCCGGATCCGAGGGTGGAACTGCACTTTGCCCTGGGTCAGCTGGACAGGACTATTGGGTGATGCTCATTTTCCTCTGCAGCACGGGGCAGGGATGCAGGGCTTATTTGCTTGTGTGTTTGAAAGGAAGTGTGGTGTATCTGATGGTGTTAGTCCTCAAAAAGTGAAATAATGTATTGAGTATGCAAAGACTCGGACGTGCCAGGAGTTACCAGATTTGTGTATGGCAGCTGTTTAAAACCATAGTCCAAAAAGAGGTTAAAAAGAGTGGACGTCAGGGAAGGGTGAAGGCCTGGGGCTTCCCCTTTTACAGGGGTTGGGAAGTGCACGCTTCCCCCTTTCCTTCAGCGGGGTGGGAACCCGAGCGGCCCGCGCACCCCTCTCGTGAGCGCCTGCCCCAAGGCGGCCCGGG